>NC_057395.1:14589114-14889114 GCF_019320065.1 Cervus canadensis | reverse complement strand
TCAATCCCTGGGTTGGGAAGATCCCCTGGAGATAGGAAAGGCTACACACTCCAGTATTCTGGCCTGGAGAATTCCATGAACTATACAGAGAGTCGGACACGACTGAGGGAATTTCACTTCACTTCACTTTTGACCAAAAAACCCTTCATCTTCAGAAATTGTTTAGCTTCTATATTCAATTTTGAAACATTATTTACAATTTCATTGAAGTAATATATTTAAATTATTTCAACATTTATTACAACTTGTATCCTGGAGTTTGATTCATGAGTTTTCTTAGTAATATTTTTGAGGAAGGGTTCATACCTATTATGTTTTCTTTGTTATACAAAACTGAGAATGTCTCCCTGATCCTGCTTTAGTGATACAATTTGGTGGAGTATGGAATACAAAGCCTACAAGCTTTGCCTTTGGAAACATACAGATGCTGTTTTACTAATCTGATATAGGCAACATTGTCGAGATGAGTAATACCAACCTGCTTGATTTTATTTGTTGATTTTGCCCTGCCTGAGTGCTCCAGATTTTCCCCACCTCTTTATGCTAGAAAATAAGCCTCTGGGGTTGGTCTAGATGTAGTTTCTTTTGAATTCCCCTAGAATTCAAAGAGCTCTCTCTACATGTTTGAAGTTTTCAGGCTTGCTTTATGTCAGGGAAAAAAAAAAAAAAAAACCTCTCCCTTTTTTAGCTGAGATTATTTCATTTGGTCTGATGCTCTGTTTTCTATCCTAGGAAGAGCTATATACTTATTTACTTGAATTTGTTTTCTCTACGTGTATTCATTTTTTCTTTCCTATTTCTATCTTTATTTGCTTTTCCTCTTCATTCTGAGACAGGCTCTTTAACTTGATCCTTTGAGTTTTCATAGTGACCATAATGTCCTTTATTGCTTTCCATTTTAATTGTGTGAATTGAATTTTCCATTTTCATTTAGTTTTAAATTTTATTTCAATCAGTCTTTCTTAGATCTCTTTTGAGCTCCTTTTTTGTACTTATTTCCTTAGTTCTGATTTATTGATACTAGCTTTCTTCTTGAGAAGAAATGAATATTATATATATGTGTGTGTGTATATATATATATATATATGGCTTATATATTGGGCTTCCATATATATGTATATATATATGGCTTCCCTGGTGATTCAGCAGTGAAGAATCTACCTGCCGGTGCAGGAGACACAGGTTTGATATCTGGGTAGAGAGAGAAGATCCCTTGGAAAAGGAAGTGGCAACTTTCTCCAGTATTCTTGCCTAGGAACTCCTACGGACAGAGGAGCCTGGTGGGCTACAGTCCATGGGGCCGCAAAGAGTCAGACACGATTTAGTGGATGAACAACAACAATGTATATGCACACACATATATATTCTAAATTTTATTATGGATTGTAGATTTTATTTAGATATATACCTTTCTGCAACATTTTATTTTTTATGTTAAAGTTAAAAAAAGTACTGTTTTCAGATTAATTGTCCTTAAATGAAGAGCTCAAGTGTTTACTAATTAGAAGAGTAATTACCTTCTTCATGGCCTACCCTCCCCTTCTGTAAAATACTGTCAGAGATTGACTCAGACACTTCTCTATCTCCCAACTTACTTTCTCCTACCCCCATGCCCAGGCTTATCCTGAAGGGCCTCACCTTGCCATCCTGTCTTCCAAAGCTTATCCTCCTATAAATAAACAGTTCAGGACACACTCATCTCTGAATCTCCCACTCAGCCTTCTGTTCAGTGTATACTGGGAACTGTAGTCTCAGAAGCATGCAAAAAAAAGAAAAAAGGGAAACGCTTGGGGCCGGAGGTGGAAGGAAGACCCCAGGACAGCTCAGGACATGATTTCTGAGCTTCTGGGACTTGGCTGCCCGTCTTTCTGAGGGTGCAGCTCCTTCATCCAGGCTGTCGTTCTGGAAGGAGGAAGAATCTGTCTTCCTGCGCTTTCTCAGGGCCTGTTTTGAATTTGTTCTGAGTGCAGAGGAAGAATCCTGCAGTCTAAGAATAAAGCCCCTCATCCAATCCTCTGTCATTTCAGTCAGGAGCAGCTCCTCTCCCTCTTGGTGTCATCTGCTTATAACTTGTGCTTGGGTCATTATTGTCATTTTCCATCTTCTCCTTTAACTGGTTTACACATTTGGATGTGCTTATAAAAGTAGAGAGAATGTGTGTCTGACTCCATTTATCCTGGAATCATGTATATGTATTCTCAGGACTGAGCAACACTATTCTAAACTCCTCAGGCAGAAAATGTTAATGCCATACAAGCAGTAGCATTTAGAAGGGCCCCTCCTTGACTGAATTTCACCACAACTAAACTTCGAGGGTGTTCATTGGAAGGACTGATGCTGAAGCTGAAGCTCCAATACTTTGGCCACCTCATGCGAAGAGTTGACTCATTGGAAAAGACCCTGATGCTGGGAGGGATTGGGGGCAGGAGGAGAAGGGGGCGACAGAGGATGAGATGGCTGGATGGCATCACCGACTCGATGGACATGAGTTTGAGTAAACTCCAGGAGTTGTTGATGGACAGGGAGGCCTGGCGTGCTGCAATTCATGGGGTTGCAAAGAGTTGGACACGACTGAGCGACTGAACTGAACTGAACTGAAACTTCGAGGAAGCTAAACCACCCTTTACCCTCCTGTCAAAGAGCTGTACTTCACATCTTCTCTTAGCAACACTGTATCATTCTGCTCAGAGTTTATTTATACTTCTGAACATCTGGAGACCTTGGTACCAGTCTTGGTGGACAGAAATGCTTTCCTTGGCATCAAGGAAAAGCAGTGTTGTGTGATGCTGTGGATTCAAATCCTGATAGCTCTGGTTTTCTAATCATTCTATGTAGTGTTTCCTCAGCTGTCTGGGGAATAAAATACTTACAACATATAGGTATTGTGATGATTTAATACAGTTATTTTAAGTAATTCAACAGAGTAAAATGCTGAGGAAGTATCTGACAAGTTGTAAGCACTCAATACATGTTCCTCTTATTAAAAGAACCAGACTTTTTTCTTGAATATTTTGAAAGTTATTCTCAACTTAAAACTTACATGATTTTTTTGTCTGGAATACCTCTTCTGGTTGTTTTTCTAACTTCTTTGCAAACTTCTTTTCCTACTTCCAGTAAGTTGTTGCAAAAGGAAATTTCTTTCTGTCTTTCGGTTTGATATTTGTCATTCCCTTCAAGCTCAAGTGACAGTGAGGATCGCTTTGACTTTCCCTTCCTCCCCTTCCTGCCATGCCATGGGAGTGATGTTACTGACTATAAAGTTTTCATAAAATTGCTCACTGTCATTCTCAAGACACCCACGGCAGTGATTAACCCAGCATGAGAGTGGCATTGCCAAACACGCTGATAAGTTGTATGCAAAACTTCTGAAATAATTCCCTTCCTCTTCTCCAACCAATGCTCCCATTAGATAAGAAGAAGCTAGATGTTGCTGTGGAGTGGGTGGTACCCAAGTGCTTGGAAATGCTCTGATAGTCTAAGGGGTGTATTGTCCTCTCCTAGGTTTATATTTCAAAGCCAGGCCACCCAGCTGTGAGTTACTATAATATGATATCCACAGTTCCTGGAGGCTGGTGGGGTGACAAGAGTGATTCATTACATCTTCAGGGCACAGGTTAATGAGAATGACTTGCCTTAGGGCCCCGAGAAAGAACAAATCCTCAAAGTCCTGCTCTGGCTTTCATTTGATGCTGAGCATAAATGCCATTACAAAAATGTGGACCTGGTGTTGCTGTTCTGTTGCTAAGTCATGTCTGTCTCTTTTGGGGCCCCGGGGACTGCAGCCCGCCAGGCTCCTCTGTCCATGGGATTTCCCAGGCAAGAGTACTGGAGTGGGTTGCCGTTTCCTTCTCCAAGGCTCTCCCCGACCCAGGGATTAAACCTGCATCTGCTGTATTGGCAGGTGGAGGAGTCTTTACCTCTGGGCCACCTGGGAAGCCAGGATCTGGTGTTAAGTTTAAGCGGGTGGTTTGGTTGGCTGTGTCCTGGTTTTACCTTTGAAACCCTCAATCCTAAGCAAACCAGTGCAGTCAGTCACTCTGTGTGAACCTGAGCCAAAGGTCTGTCATTTGTTAATAGAACAAGCTACATGGACTGGGACAGGTGCCATGGTCTCCTAAGGCCTGACCCCTCTTTTCTAAGGTGGAAAGAACAACACCTACCGGGTCCTATTGCAGGAACTGAGTGTGGGATCGTCCACTCGCAGGCTTTGCGTCTCGGGTGGTACTACGCCAGTCTCAGCAAGTGCAGTCATGCGAGATGCCGTTTCTTTGGGCCTCCAGGGACCACTTGGAGACTTCCAGAATGGAGGTGGTTATACAAGGCTAATGGTCTGTGTCCCGAAGACTCCTCCAGGTCCACAGTGAGCTCGGCTCTAACACCAGTTATCTCAGATCTGGCAGAGAAAATTGAAAGAAGTTGGGAGTGTGGGGCTGGGGGTGGGGCTGAGTGAGGTGTCTCAAAGGTCCACAGCTAGGATCCTGATGACCCCTAATTCTATTCAATATTTGCAGTGGGCTCTAGGCATCAGTGTTCATCCAAACCTTTTTTCTGCGGTCTAGTTTGACTTTTTTATTAGAATCTGCTTTTTTTGCATTTAAAAGTGTCATTTTATGTAGAATCAGTAGTCTACAATCAACTCCCTTTCAGCTATAAAATCACATCATGCCGGAGCATCAGACGTCAGACACTGAGAGATGGAAAGGCCTCCCCACCCCAATTCTTCTTAGATTTTGTGCAATGATTTTTTCTACCTCGTTACTTATTTTTTTTCAAGTCTTTATTGAATTTGTTACAATGTTGCTTCTATTTTATGTTTTGCTTTGTTTTTACCACACCCTGCAGTGTGGGATCTTAGCTCCCCAACCAGGGACGGAATTGGAACCCCCTGCTCTGGAAGGCAAGTCTTAACCACTGGACTGCAAGGGAAGTCCCTTCAGTCACCTATTCCTTTCATTTAGTCATCACTCTCTGTAATTATCTCCCCTATTTGCTCTCATTTTCTTATTGACCTATAGAAAATTAAGTTCCACGAGGGCCCTAGAATTTTCCCATCTTGTTGACTGTCGTATCTCCCATCAGCATGGGAGGTGCCAGCCAATATGAGTTAAATGGATGAATGGACTAGACATTCATCTGATCACAATAGTACAAAGTCACAGTAACTTTGTATTTTGGGTATGAATAAATATATCATGGAAACAACTAAATGACCCAGGTACAAAAAGAAATTATACAAATCTTATGTCAACAATATATATTTTTTTCAAAACCAATCTTTATTTGGTTTTGATCTCCTCCTTAATAATGAGGAGCGCAAAAAGATCTGTGTTGTAGACTTCTCAGATCTTTCTGATGGAAGGATGTTAGATATGAGGCCAGCAGATTGCAAAAGATTGCTTATTAGAGGTTTGAGGTGATCTGACATGCTATTGAACAGTTAGCTTACAGTTAAATAGCTCTTACCCCCAACTTGCTTTTCTTTTCTTATCGCAGGTTGTTAATATATTCTAAAGTGAAAGATGGTAACTGATTCAAGAGTATGAATATGGTGGATTCTTAGCTTCAATGCCAGTAAACTGCCTGCTGAGACCCTCTTCCCCCCTCACACCCCAATTCAGCACAGGGCGTTGATTGGCATCCAAACTGCAGGAGCGACCTGGCAGCCCCCAGCAGGCTCAGGAGGAGCAGGGAGTGTGTGTGCAACTCTCCATCAGGGCTGCCTCCTCTAAGGTTCACAGCAGATGTTCTCTGCTAAAGACGAACGGCTGATCCTTGATTTAAAGATAATTTGTTTATTATTATGCTAAACGGAGTCCATAAATCTCTATTATAGGCTGATGAGATTGGAAGAAAATAGTGTACGCTGGAAAACACCAACCATCTTCCTAGCTTTATCCCCCCCACCCCCACCGAGTAATTGGAAACACTAAGAAATATTGACAATTTCTGACAGGCGTATAAGCTGTAAACAATCCAAGTTTTGCTATATATTAATTGCATCTAGAGTTATAGTTCTGAGTGGAGATCAGGCTCGGCTTTGATCATCTACCAAGCAACGTGCTTTGGTGCTGGCTGAGTCTGTCCTGAAGGCCTGTGTTCCTTCAGGCTTTTTGTGTGCCTGCAAGTCCCCCAGGTCCACATCCTTAGACAGGGAACCGGGGGCACCCAGCAGAGGGTGTATCTGTGCACCCCGGGATGGCTGTCTGTGCAGCTGTAACCATTACAAATACACGGCCTCATACGTCTCAACAAATGAAATCATGTTATTTTATTTTGTCTGCCTGTCTCTTCTCTGTGCCGCCAGAGCGCCAGCATGCCATTTATTCCGGCTTATTTTTGCTGAGATGAGATTTAAAGAGGAGCCCCTCTGAGAGCACTCCTCTCCCCTACCCCCATTTTTTCCCCTATGTGCCAGAAGAGAAAAAAAGCTGAAAATATGAATAGTTAATGAACTGATATAAGAACAATTGGTACTGAGTTCCTGGGGCACATTTCCTTTTTTAGGAATATTGGGGCATAATTTACATGTAGTAAAATTCACATTATATAGGAATATAGTTATTAGAGTTTTGACATGCAAGTAGTGATATGACCACCATAGTCACATAAAGAATATTTCCTACACCATCACCCTAAAAGTCTTATACTTCTTTACAATCAACACCCCTCCCTATCATTGCTGTAATTTCTGTCCTTATAATTTTGCCTTTTCCAGAATGTCATATAAGTAGAATCATACAGTGTGTGGTCTTTTATATTGGAGAAGGAAATGGCAACCCACTCCAGTGTTCTTGCCTGGAGAATCCCAGGGATGGAGGAGCCTGGTGGGCTTCTGTCTATGGGGTCGCACAGGGTCGGACACGACTGAAGCGACTTAGCAGCAGCCTCAGCAGAGTTTGTGTATAAAATACAGGTGTACAATATAGTGATTCACAATTTTAAAGGTTATACACTGCTTATAATTATGTTAACATGTTGGCTATATTGGGAGGAGGAAATGGCAACCCACTCCAGTCTTCTTGCCTGGAGAATTGCAGGGACAGAGGAGCCTGGTGGGCTGCCACCCATGGGGTCGCACAGGGTCGGACATGACTGAAGCGACTTAGCAGCAGCATGGGCTGTATTCCCTGCGTTGTACAATATACCTGTGTGGCTTACTCTCTACCTGATAGTGTGAATCTCTTGGTGCCCTACCTGAACGCCACCTCCCGGTAACTCTCCCCACCGGTAACCACCAGATTGTTCTCCCTGTCTTGAGTCTGCTGCTGCTGCTGCTGTTTCTTTTATTAAGTTATAACTGCTTCATGATGCTGTGTTAGTGTCTGCCGACAAGCAGAGTGAACCAGCCCTGTGTCAGCCCTGGCCCCCCCACCCCACCCCTCCAGCTGATCACAGAGCACTGAGCTGAGCTCCCTGTGTTACACATCACCTTCCACTCCCCGTCCATTTCACACAATAGTGGACGTGTCAGTCCTGATCTCCCCATCCGTCCCACCCCGCGTCCTCATGCGTGTTCTCTCCATGTGTCTCTATTCCTGCCCTGCAAATGTAGGGTCTTCCGTGCTATGTTTTAGATTCCATATATTCCACATGTATATATTAATATACAATATTTGTTTTTCTGACTTACTTCACTCTGTATGACAGACACTAGATCCATCTCAGTCATGCCCAACTCTTTGTGACCCCAAGGGCTGCAGCACACCAGGCCTCCCTGTCCATCACCAACTCCAGGAACTTACTCAAACTCATGTCCATTGAGTCAGTGGCCATCCAACCATCTCATCCCTTCTCCTCCCACCTTCAATCTTTCCCAGCATCAGGGTCTTTTCAAATGAGTCAGTTCTTTGCATCAGGTGGCCAAAGTGTTGAACTTTCAGCTTCAGCATCAGTCCTTCCAATGAATATTCAGGACTGATCTCCTTTAGGATGGACTGGTTGGATCTCCTTGCAGTCTAAGGAACTCTCAAGAGTCTTCTCCAACACCACAATTCAAAAGCATCAATTCTTCATCACTCAGCTTTCTTTATAGTCCAACTCGCACATCCATACATGACTACTGAAAAAACCACAGCTTTGACTAGACAGACCTTTGTTGGCAAAGTAATGTCTCTGCTTTTTAATATGTTGTGTAGGTTGGTCATAACTTTTCTTCCAAGGAGCAAGCATCATTTAATTTCATGGCTGAAGTAACCATCTGCAGTGATTTTGGAGCCCCCCCAAAATGAATTCTGTCACTGTTTCCATTGTCTCCCCATTTATTTGCCATGAACCGATGGTACCAGATGCCATGATCTTAGTTTTCTGAGTGTTAAGTTTTAAGCCAATATTTTCACTCTCCTCTTTCGCTTTTTTCAAGAGGTGCTTTAGTTCTTTGCTTTCAGCCATAAGGATGGTGTATCTGAGGTTATTGCATATATGAGATTATTGATATTTTGCATATCTGCATATCTGAGATTATTGATATTGCTCTGCATATATGACATTATTGATATTTCTCCTGGCAATCTTGATTCTAGCTTGTGCTTCTTCCAGCCCAGTTTTTTTCATGATAAACTCTGCATATAAGTTACATAAGCAGGGTGACAATATACAGCCTTGACATACTCCTTTTCCTATTTGGAACCAGTCTGTTGTTCCATGTTCAGTTCTAATGGTTGCTTCTTGACCGGCATACAGATTTCTCAGGAGGCAGGTCAGGTGGTCTGGTATTCCCATCTCTTTAAGAATTTTCTACAGTTTGTTGTGATCCACACAGTCAAAGCCTTTGGCATAGTCATAGCGAAAGTAGACATTTTTCTGGAACTCTCTTGCTTTTACAATGATCCCGTGTATGCTGGCAATTTGATCTCCTATTCCTCTGCCTTTTCTAAAGCTAGCTTGAATATCTGGATTTTCACAGTTTACTTACTGTTGAAGCCTGGCTTGGAGAATTTTGAGCATCACTTTGCAGCATGTGAGATGAGTGCAATTGTGAGGTAGTTTGAGCATTCTTTGGCATTGCCTTTCTTTGGGATTGGAATAAAAATTGACCTTTTCCAGTCCTGTTGCCACTGCTGAGCTTTCCAAATTTGCTGACGTATTGAGTGCAGCACTTTAGTAGCATCATCTTTTAGGATTTGAAATAGCTCAACTGTAATTCCATCACCTCTACTAGCTTTGTTTGTAGTAATGCTTCCTGAGGCCCATTTGACTTCACATTCCAGGATGTCTGGTTCTAGGTGAGTGATCACACCATCACGGTTATCTGGGTCATGAAGATATTTTTTGTATAAATTTTTGCATAGATCCATCTACATCTCTACAAATGACCCAGTTTTGTTCCTTTTTATGGCTAATATCCCATTATATGTATGCACCATATCTTCTTTATCCATTCATTCATCAATAGACATTTAGGTTGCTTCCTAGATGGAAACAGGGTATGATTGGCTATCATAAATAGTGATGCAATGAACATTGGGGTACACACGTCTTTTTGAATTATGATTTTCTCAGAGTATATACTCAGTAGTGGGATTGCTGGATCATATGCGTCTTTTTTGTTATTGGTGTGTAGCCTTTGTTGTTGTTTAGTCACTAAATCGTGTCTGACTCTTTTGCAACCCCATGGACTGCGGCCCGCTTTCAGCCATAAGGCTCCTCTTTCCATGGGATTTCCCAGGCAAGAATACTGGGTTGCCGTTTCCTTCTTCAGGTGATTTTCCAAGCTAGGAATCGAACCTGTGTCTACTGCATTGCAGGTGGACTCTTTGCCACTGAGCCACCTGGGAAGCCTTCAGAGTCTGGATTTCTTTGCTTAGCTTGGTGTTTTTGAAATTCGTCTATGTTGATACATGTATCAGTATTTCATTTTTTTCTGACTGGTATTATCACACTTTTGTATCTGTTCCCAAAGGGATTGAGTTAATTTCAGGTTTGTATCATGAATAAAACTCTTTTAAATATCCTTGCACAGATTTTTTTGTGGACTTGTTTCCATTACTCTTGGGTGCATAACTAGGAGTGGGATTTCTGGTTCATATCGCAAGTATATGTTTGACCAAACCCTTTCCAAAGTGTCTGTTCCACTTCATGCTCCCACCAGCAAATGGATAAGAGATCTAGTTGCCTCTGCCTTCTTCCCAGAGCTTGGTATTGTCAGGTTTCTTTTCTTAAAGTCATTCCAATTGATACAAAGTGGAATCTCACTGGGGTTTTAATTTGCAGTTTCTTAAAGGCTAATGATGCTGAACATTTTTATTGACTACTTATATCTTCTTTGGAGAAACATCAATTCAAATCCTTCTCACCTCTTTCCTTGGTCCTTCTCATCTTTTTCTCCATTTTATGCTTTGTCCTTTGTGATGAAAATCTATATCCTTTTATTTCATGCTTTGGTTAAGGGCTCTCCCTTTCTTCAATGCTGGATATAGGGGAAATGGGATGTGACTAGGAAGCTTGTTTTTAATCATGTCTGTGAGTGTATACTTTTGTGTAAAGCCCTATCAGTTTGGGGAAGGAAAAAACCTGCCTCTAGCTCCATTTCCATAACTAGGAATTTCTTTCTAAATCAGATCATCTTTGCAAAAATGACTTATTTCATGATATTCAGCAAGCATGTAAAAATCATGCAGAGCTCAGGAGGCTCTGCTCTAGACAGAAGTGAGCCAAATGTAAAATATACATGTGCTAATAGCTCTGCAACTGACTTGGCCCACGTTTATGAAATGATGGCTCTTCATGTCTGGTCCATCAATTGACTGAGCTTAAATTCTGATTAACCCAGACATGGAGAAATTATGTTCATCTTGAATCCAGATGGCAGATGCGCTTATGACTTGTGGTACTTGACTGTATTGCTGCTCCAATAAGGTTGCTCACAGCTGTCAACTGAATGATGTGTTTCATGTATGGGAGAGATGAAACATATCTGGGACATGAAGAATTTATTTAGAGTATAAGTTCTTTGTACCATTGCTAATATCTAGCCAGAGGACTCTATAGCCATGATATAGTTGGTCCAATCATTGTGCCCATCTAAGAAACTAAATCACACTGGTGCATAATTTCTATGAATTATTGTTTCACTCTTGGTTACTTGCATTGCAAAATGCTCTGAACTAGGGGCTAGGTCAAAGCATAGTATATATGGAAGGTCTAGTCCAGCTGGGAAGAGCCCATACTATTAATTCATTTATTTACTCAGTAAATATTTATTAAAAGCCTGCATTGTGCCAGCAGCCCTGCCTGGTGCTGAAAAGATAACAGCAAGGGTAATGGACTTTGCAGAAATAGAGCTTTACCTTTTGTTTGGATCAGAAGCTGTTAGAGGAACCATCAATACACATTTGGTAAAAGCAGGGGCTTCAAGATGAGCAAACTGAACTGCTTTCTCTCTCATCGGAATTTTGATGTATTATATAGAACTGCTCTGTCCAATATGGTAGCCATTTGCCATGTATAGTTCTTCAAGTTTAAATGAATTAAAATTAAATAATATTTAAAGCTCACTTTGTCAGTCATCTTAGTTTTATTATAGATATTCAGTAAGTCGCATGTGTCTAGTGACTACTGTATTGGCTAGCACAGAGGACATTTCTATCATTACAGAAAATTCTATCGATCAGCTCTGATACAGAAGATGGAATGAAAGAAACTAGTGTGTATATATGTATATATATATACACATACATATATATATCATATACTGTATATACTATATATATACTATACAATATACTATATCATAATAGTATGAACTTTAAACTTCATTTATAGTTTGAGTAACATCAGGCACAATTTATGAGTTAACACTGTTTTCTATAATGGGCCGATTTATAATGACAAAAAATGTTCTAAAACAGGCTTTACAAACTTCGAAGTTACAAAAAGACAGGCTTTGCAGTTAACTTAAGAAGTTGTCATGTCCTATGTCCTCATTTTCTTTATAATGAATATTGGAAAAGATAGCAACCCAATGCAAAACTATTAGTATGGACTATGGTGGGTATTACTGACTCTTCACCAAAATCTATTATCATCTTTTTTTTTAAATGTAAGAATATAATGGTACCTGGCTGACCATCTACACCTTGTGCCTACCCTCCCGTAGAGCTGGGTGAGGTGATTTGCTTCTCACCAGTGGAGTGCAGACAGAAGCGACATCACTTCTGAACAGAGCCTTTCAATGGGCTCATACGCTTCCTTCATACTCCTTGTTCTTTGATGCAAGTTGCCTCCTATACCACGGCCTTCAGGATTCAGGAAAGAATGCCACCCTAAGCAGGGCACGGTGGGAAAGTGTGAGAAGAAACCCAAGTCTTTAAGACTGTGTGTAGTCAAGTGGTCTGATAACCTGAAAGTCCACCTGAAAGATTCCACTTCATCTGACTCAATGCTTTTTGAGATATGTTTGTTACAGCAGCTGTTATTACCCTAACTTGCATTAAAGCAGATACAGACTTAATTTTTCTTGGAAATATTTTTTTTAGCCTTAGGTGTCAGTAACAACCACCTTGCCATGAAAAAAATAAAAAATAAATACATATCACTTTCCCTGAATAAACATAACTTTTATCTGCAATGAAATTGCTTCTTACATTGTAAGGCTCTGGTCTTAGGTTGGATTTCCTAAAAGCAAAGCCAAGGTTGGGGATTCTCTTGCCCTAAACTGGATGAGGACTCTCAAGAGAAACATATAAAGCACTGAGGGAAGCAAAATAGGGAAGAGGAAAGAGCCAAAATATGCAGACTCAGCCGGATGCTAACTTAAGCTTGATTCCGCAGAGAGCTCTACAGTGTAAATCTTGTCGGTTTCTCGAGCCTCTCTATTAGTCTCTGGCTGGAGGACCCTCCCAGGCACGTCTAGGGTGGCAGGCTCTTACTGAGTGCGGGAAAGCCTGTAGAGAGAAGAACAGCTGTGAACCAAGTCCGGCCAGCACTCCCAAAATCGGGGCATGGGTGCCTCAACCCAGGAAGGGCCCCGAGCAACTGCCCAGTGTCCACTGCAGCTCTTAGCTTTAAAATATGTTAATGTGTGATCAATGGCTCCCCATCAGACAAGACTGATGGGAGGATTCTCTTTCCAAAGGGAAACTTATAATGTTTACAACTCCTAATTTTGTAGAGCAAATTCTTTCACGGGGAGATGGGCAGTCGGAAAGTTTCGTTTTGGCATATATGCAAGTTTGAACAGTGGTCTGCATAAGAAGGCATGGGATGTTGATGCAAGGAAGGACTAGCTCTCCCTGGGGATACCAGAAGGCTGTCGCTGATGTGAGCAGGAGACATGAGAGCAATATTATATGATGTTATAGAGTTTAATTCTGGAACCAGATGACTTCTGCTTGAATCACGGTTTTGTCCCTGATGTGCTGTGTCACTGAGTGAGTGACCTGACCTGTGTGTGACTTAATTTCTTCTGTAAAATGGAGATAATGATGAACAATCAAATAGATAGGGGCTATTGAGAGGATTAATACTCCAGTGTGTAAACGTCTCTGAATGCTGCCTAGAACACAGTCAGTTCCATGTAAGGTAGATCTGTTAGGAGAGCTAGAGAGGCCAAGTGTCCCAGGCATGGAGTAGGGGAGGGTAAGATTTAAGCAAGCCCTGGGCCTCTGGAGGCAGGTATTCTAGGACTGAATCCCTGCTTCACTGCTGCATGACCATGGGCAAACTATCAGAACTTAAATTCTTTCTGCTTCAGTTTCCTTATTCTTAAACTTGGAATAATGATAGGATTTTCTCTTACAAGTAAGGTGAAAATTAAATAAAACAGTAATTGTGGAATTTTTAAAACAATTCCTAGTTTATAACATACTTTAAATAAATATTGCTATTGTATTGTTCTTATTATCCAATGGGACAAGGAAGAGGAACTTTATTAGAGAAAGAGAAAAGTTCACAAGGACAGGTTTATTATCACTTATATACGCAGGTGAGTGTGAGACTCTAAAAGATAATTAGAAGATGAGAGGGAAATTCCTCTTGTGTAAAACTAAGGTGCTATAACTTGGTCCCATAGGCATCATAAACCCATTGGACATTAAATATGTTTTCCCAGGTTTCTTTCAGAATAAGAAAGTAGTACTAGCTAGCTATTGCTGCATAACAAATGACCCCAAAACTTAGTGCATTAAGACAAGTATTCATTTAGTTTCTGATCGTGCAGAATGGAAGTTTGGACTGGGATTGGCTGAGAGACTCTTTAGGTCTCAGGCAGGCTCCTTTATGATTCTGGGTTTGTTTTCTGCTCAGCTCGTCAGCTCTGGATCCAGAGGTGGATGGGTGTTGGTTTGGGCACCTTGGTTCTCTTGCATGTGGTCTCTCATGGAAAGAGCATGTTCTCCTGCCAGAGGTGGGTCAGTAGCAAGTATACACCAGCTCCCATGGCCTAAGTTTGCTACTGCACAGCATCACTTCTGATGAATTTTATTGGCCAGTGTGAATCTCATGGTAGAGCAGAGTCACAGTGGGTGGGCATAGTTACAGAGGAATGAACATGGATACAGGAAAGCCATTAATTGGGACTATCAAGGAAAACAGTCTTGCAAATTCTCTGAGGGTCACTTCTTTATGAAAATGAGCAGAGGCAGTAACTGGAACATTGCTGTTCTTTTTCAAGTTGTCAGCATTTGTAGTGTCCTGGCTTGGCCTTGCTATTTCTCCTTGTAAGCCCCCAGCCTCTCCTCATACATTTCAAAGATTGGTAGTTGGTGCCAGGAAAAGACCCTTCTGGGAAGAACCTGTATCACAGAGGGTAGAGAGACCTTATCATTCCACACATGATTTAAGCAGAGAGATGTGATACTGAGACAAGGGGGATCCATTGTTAAAGAGAAGGGGAATTTTTTTACGAGAACAAAAAGGAAATTTTGAGAACAAAAGGAAATTTAATATGAAAACAAAACTTTTTGAAAAAATATTTAACTTTTCTCAGTTCAGTTCAGGCACTCAGTCGTGTCTGACTCTTTGTGACCCCATGGACTGCAGCATGCCAGGCCTCCCTGTCAATCACCAATTCCAAGAGTTGACTCAAACTCATGTCCATTGAGATAGTGATGCCATCCAACCATCTCATCCTCTGTTGTCACCTTCTCCTCCTGCCTTCAATCTTTCCCAGCATCAGGGTCTTTTCCAATGAGTCAGTTCTTTGCATCAGGTGGCCAAAGTATTGGAGTTGCAGCTTCAACATCAGTCCTTCCAATGAACATTCAGGACTGATTTCCTTTAAGATGGACTGGTTGGATCTCCTTGCAGTCCAAGGGACTCTCAAGAGTCTTCTCTAATACCACAGTTCAAAAGCATCAATTCTTAAGTGCTCAGTTTTCTTTATAGTCCAACTCTCAAATCCATACATGACTACTGGAAAAAACATAGCCTTGACTAGACGGACCTTTATTGGCAAAGTAATGTCTCTGCTTTTTAATATGCTGTCTAGGTTGGTCATAGCTTTTCTTCCAAGGAGTAAGCATCTTTTTATTTCATGGCTGTAGTCACCATCTGCAATGATTTTGGAACCCCCCAAAATAAAGTCAGCCACTGTTTCCACTGTTTCTCCATCTGCCCCGAAGTGATGAGACCCGATGCCATAATCTTTGTTTTCTGAATATTGAGCTTTAACCCAACTTTTTCACTCTCCTCTTTCACTTTCATCAAGAGGCTCTTTAGTCCTTCTTCACTTTCTGCCATAAGGGTGCTGTCATCTGCATATCTGAGGTTATTGATATTTCTCCTGACAATCTTGATTCCAGCATGTGCTTCCTCCAGTCCAGCGTTTCTCATGATGTACTCTGCACAGAAATTAAATAAGCATGGTGACAATATACAGCCTTGAAGCATTGCTTTTCCTGTTTGGAACCAGTCTGTTATTCCTTGTCCAGTTCTAACTGTTGCTTCCTGACCTGCATACAGGTTTCTCAAGAGGCAGGTCAGGTGATCTGGTATTCCTATGTCTTTAAGAATTTTCCACAGTTTATTGTGATCCACACAGTCAAAGGCTTTGGCATAGTCAATAAAGCAGAAATAGATGTTTTACTGGAACTCTCTTGCTTTTTTGATGATCCAGCGTATGTTGGCAATTTGATCTCTAGTTCCTCTGCCTTTTCTAAAACCAGCTTAAACATCTGGAAGTTCACGGTTCACGTCTTGTTGAAGCCTGGCTTGGAGAATTTTGAACATTACTTTACTAGCGTGTGAGATGAGTGCAATTGTGTGATAGTTTGAGCATTCTTTAAGATTGCCTTTCTTAGGGATTGGAATAAAAACTGACCTTTTCCAGTCTAGTCCACCTTTATCTCTTTATTCAGAAAGTTAGAAAATTAGTATGATCTTTCAGCTTATAGAACTAAAGAGCTAAACTATATAATATTGACAAAATGTCATATTAATATATTTGGTAAGAAATACAAAGTCATAGTATGTAAACTGTACATTAAGTCATATGTGTTTGATGTAATTTAAAACAGGGTTAATTTTCTTGTAACTAACTTGAATATATATAGAGACTGTATATTTTATTGAGGACCCCTACTCTGTAAGTGGGGTTTTGCTGGTAGCTCAGCTCGTAAAGAATCTGCCTGCAATGCAGGAGACCTGAGTTCGATCCCTGGCTTGGGAAGATATCCTGGAGAAGGGAAAGGCTACCCTCTCCAGTATGGTTGCCTGGAGAATCCCATGGACAGAGCAGCCTGGCAGGCTACAGTCCACAGGGTCTCAAAGAGTCAGACCCGACTGAGCAAATTTCACTTTCACTTCACTTTCACTTTCTCTTCTCTATAAGAAGAGAATCAACTGAAGATCGGAGGAACAACATAGGGGGAACAACATAGGTTTTGAATCCAAGCTTTGCTGAACTGATGTCCCTTGAGTTCCTTGCCCAAATTCTTTGAACAACAATTTACTTGCTTGTTACCTGGAGGAGTTTCTAGCACAGGACTGTTGCTTTTAATACATTGCCTGGAATTCCCTATGGCCTTAGTAGGAAGTCATTCCTTCATCATTCAATCATGAAAAGGCATTCAGTTTAATTTTATCTTTAAAGAGATGAAAAGAACGTAAAATTTAGAAAAAATTATAACATTGTTTCCTTTGAATATTTAATTCTGATCAGTGCGTTCAATGTCATTGGGCAATGTCTTGGTTTGGGTTGGCCCAGAAGCTGATGCAGAGATAAGGATTGACGTGCAGATGGTTAACCCTGGAGGGGAGCCCAGGAAACACTGGAAGGATGTGAGATAGGGGAGAGAAAGTAGCTAACAGGAGGTGCAGTACCAAGCTATATCAGCTGCAGGCACTTGGGGCTTAATCCTGCTGGGGCCAGAGAGGCAGGAGGACCGTATATGATGCCCACCTGTGAGGTGAGGGAGCTGGGGCATTTATACCTCCACTGCCATGAGCCTGTGTAGCAGAGGGGACTCTTGCAACCAGAGGAAAACGTCAGTGATACGTGTGGAAATGGCAGCTCAGCGAATGTCGATTGTGCCTTGCAACCCGTGTGCCAGGCTCAATCCTGATTTTCGAGATTATGTTTTTTTGTCTAGCTGCTCAAATCCCTTTATGGAATATGAAACAGCATGTAAAACCGGAAAAATTGGAGCAACTGTGACTTCTGTGATGGTGAGTGTGTGCTTGAGCCCAGCGTTCTCTTAGTTTTGGTGGTCCGAAAAACTAGCCCAAAGCCACGTCTGAGGAATGCAGGGCCTCCTGAGACCATAGTCTGAAAATGTACCGTTTAGATCTTTAAGGATGTCGCCAGCTCTGGTCTCTGATTGACATCTTTCTACTAAACTGCCTTCTACAAATACCTTCTCTGCTTCCTCTCCTCTTAAAAAGAAAACCAAAACAAGATCCTTCAAAAAATCTAGCAATTAGATTTCATAGTAATAAGAACCAAGAAAAAAAGACCGGTGGGGGCTGAAAAACACAACAAAATGCAAAAAACCCACAGCTGATTGGAAAGCTATTTAAAACCCACACAGACTATTCAGAAGAGGGTAGCCATAGTAACACACCCAGGGAATGATACTCCAAGTAACACATCCAGGGAATGATGACTCCAGACTGGAGGAGGAAGGACTGGGGTGTTGAGGGCAGCGCTGTGCTGGGTGCGGGGGCTCTCCCCCGCTCAGACCCACCACTGAGCTTGAAAATGAGCAGCCGATCGGAAGCCTCCAATCTCCTCTATGAACATAGAGGTTTATCTATATTTTTGTCAACTTCCTTTTGGATTCCAAAGTTGGCTCCTTTAGGAATGACTTAAGTAGAAGCATATTTAAAAAACAAAATGTTTGATAAAACTTAACACTCTGGGGGATAAAAACAAAAAAAAAACAAACAAAACCAAAAACCTAGAAGACCAAATGGAAGCTGTGGGCGGGAGCTGTGATTGCGCCTTTTCCAGAGGCTCCTCGGGGTTTAGGCTCTTACCACGCTGATAGTCACATTCAGTCACTGAAACCTCAAGGCGGCCCGTGCAGATTTGCGGAGAAGTTACCAGGGCCTGACCGTGCCCCGTTGTTCAGCCCCTGCGCCAGCGGCTGCGAAAGTGGAAAGCTAATGACTCACAGCTGCTTCCTACTCAGAGCTCTGCCCTTGATCCACAGGCAGCGCTCTCAGCAAATGCCGGGGAAGCTGTGACGTCCTTACAGCCCCAAGCCCACGGCGGCTTGATGCTGCGGGACAAAATCCTGGCCCCTACACTCAATTTAGCATAACTCTGTTTCCCTTCAAGCTTCCGCAAGGACTCAACTTTAAGCCAGACACCAGAGGAGACCATACCCTTGCTCGGCTTCTCCCTCTGCTCCGTTTCCCTTACTTTCTTAGAAGTTTTTTTTTTTTTCTTCTGAGATCATCTTCTCAATAATACACTTGCAAAATACTCTTCTTTTCAGGATCAGCTTCTAGGGAGCCTATTCCAAAACAGACTCCAGGAGAATAGCTCTGGAATAGGTATGAGCTTGCCCACCTTCAAGGTGGTGCTAGTGGTAATGAACCCGCCTGCCAGTGCAGGAGACCTAAGAGACATGGCTTCGATCCCTGGGTCAGGAAGATCTCGAGGAGGGCATGGCCACCCACTCCAGTATTCTTGCCTGGAGAATCCCGTGGACTGAGGAGCAGGGCAGGCTACAGTCCATAGGTTGCAAAGAGTCAGGTACGACTGAAACGACTTAGCACACACACAACACGCACCCACCTTCAAGACCTGGTCCATGACTGGGGAGCTGCCGGCTGTGGGTGAGTGTCTGGACCTCTCAGGAATGCTGCTACACAGTAGCTAAGTTGGCTAGATCATTCCTTGTTCTTGTTTGTTTTCTAGTTCTTTCCTCAGCTTATTCTTCTCCCCCTCCCCTTACAGGTTTCTTAATATATCACTTGCAAGAACCCCACCATGAGACTTGCTTCTTTGGAATCTGACGTAGAAACTAATAGTTGGAGACAAAGGCACATGCTAATAGTTGAAGAGAAGTGCATTCCTTGTAGTCCAGTGATGTTACTGTTTAATTGCTCAATTGTGTCTAACTCTTTGCGGCCCCATGGACTGTAGCCTGCCAGGTTCCTCTGTCCATGAGATTTCCCAAGCAAGAATACTGGAGTGGGTTGCCATTTCCTTCTCCAGAGGATCTTCCTGACCCAGGGATCAAACCTGTGTCTCCTGCACTGGCAGCTGAATTCTTTACCACTGAGCCACCAGGGAAAAATGGGATCCACCGTAATCTGTGAGGGTTTGATTTCCATCCTCCACCCTCCAACCAAGGAGAGTCCCCTTTCATGGGATCTTTACATTGAATTTCCACAGGATTTCAGGTGAAAGTTCTTGGATGCAAATGTCTGAAATCTGTTGGATCAGATCTCTAAAGTTGGGCCTAACACAATTCCTGGAGAGCTTTCTCTACTACCCACTGAATAATTGTGCTCCAGATTTCTTGGGATATGAGAATGGATGGGGACAGGCCACATATCAAAGATAACATGGTTGTCTGGAGGAGGCCTTGGGCGTCACTGAGAAACACTTCAGAACATTCCTGTAGGAGAAGGAATATTTTCATCCTTTAGCTTTCCAAACTCTGTCACTTTGTGCTGCTTCCCTGAAAAACTTGGACTTTTTATGCCAGAGTAGTTGCTGTTACTGTCAGGCCTAGATTTCCTTTCCTGGACTTGGGCATCCACCCTCCAGTGGTCCTTAGCTGACGAGAGCCTCAACTGTGAAGATACCTAATGCTTCTCCCCTAGTGTCCAGAACCCACCCACCGTAAGTCAGTGGGAACCATGGCTGATGGCTGAATGATGTTGGAATGTTCAAGCCTACCCCTTGGCTTCGAGTCAGACCACACTGCTATGAGAGGCAAAATTCACACTCCAGAGCTCCCCATAGGCTCATGCTGTGTCTACACTTCAGCTGAGACCACATTCTTATCAGCTCCTTTCCCCTGCTCCATCCCACTTCCTGCTCTCCCTTACTGGTTTCTCTTGGCAGCGCTATGTCAACAAATCATTTGCAAAGTTACTCTAGGTAGAGTCTTCCTTGGTGGCTCAGCTGGTAAAGAATCTGTCTACAATGCAAGAGACTCAGGTTCAATTCCTGGGTCAGAAAGATCCCCTGGAGAAGGAAATGCCAACCCACTCCAGTATTATTGCCTGGAAAATCCCATGAATAGAGGAGCCTGGCAGGCTACAGGCCGTGGGGTTGCAGAGTCAGAATTGACTGAGCAACTAAACTCTAGCACTCCTAGGTGAATACAGATCAAAATTAGAATGAGATACCACCTCATGCCAGTCAGAATGACCATCATCAAAATGTCCAGAAACAATACCTGCTGGAGAGGACACAGAGAAAAGAGAATCCTCCTGCACTTTTGGTGGGAATGTAAACTGGTACAGCCACTATGAAGAGTCGTATGAAGGTTCTTGAAGAAACTACAAATAGAACTACCATATGATCCAGCCATCTCACTACCGGGCATATATCCAGAGAAAAACATTTTTCAAAAGGATGCATGCACCCCAGTGCTCATTGCAATAGCCAAGACATGTAAGGAACCTAAATGTCTATCAATGAATGAATGGATTAAAAAAACAAATGAATGGATAAAGAAGATATGGTACATATATACAATGGAATATTACTCAGCCATTAAAAAGACTAAAATAATGTCATTTGTAGCAACATGGGTAGACCTGGAGATTATCGTACTAAATGAATTAAATCAGAAAATGACAAATATAATATCACTTTTGAAAAATGGTTTAAAAATGATACAAATGAACTTATTTACAAAACAGAAGCAGCCTCACAGACTTAGAGAACAAACTTCAGTTACTGGGAGGAAGTGGGGGGAGAGATAATTAGGGAGTTTGGGATTGACATGCTCACACTGATATATTTAAAATAGATATCCAACAAGGACCTACTTATAACACAGAGAACCCTGCTCAATGCTATGTAATAACCTAAATGGGAAAGAATTTGAAAAAGAATGCATACATGTTTATGTGTACCTGAGTCACTAGTTCCAATTGCACTTGGAACTAACATAACATTGTCAATCAACTATACACCAACATAAAATAAAAATTTTAAAAGCCTTTCAGTTCAGTTCAGTCGCTCAGTCGTGTCCGACTCTTTGCGACCCCATGAATCACAGCACGCCAGGCCTCCCTGTCCATCTAACCCCCAAAATCAAACAACAGCAACAAAAAGCCCAAACAAACAAACAAAAACTACTTCTAGGTTACTGCTGCTAGACAGCTTGACATAGTAAAGATGGCTGAAGGCCACAAAGAATGAAGCTTGGCGGGGGCTGACCACAGTAAAATTGAGGTCTGCAGTAAACAATTTGGGGACATTTGATTTAGAAATGCAGGATTTCATTCCCTTTTCAAGTTTCCCAAATCTCTCTTCAATGTGTGAAAATCAGGAGAGAAAGTAAGATTTCTAGTGTGTTTTCTTATTCAAGAAATTGGAGTATTTTTGTTGCTTTTTTCCCCCACAGCTGTATCCTAGGTGTTCATAAGAGAGAGTGTTCAAATACCTCTTGAATGTGTTTGAACAAATATTCCAAAATATCTTGTTGATGGACATTTCTGAGTGCATTTTGGAATACAGTAAAGACTTTAAAAATGGCAGGCTTATGGGATAAAATAGAAGATTAACCTACTTTTAGGTTTATTAACTTTACTTCTTTTCACTGAAGTGGAACAAGTCTTATTAAATACTAATTATCTTCCCCATTCTTTTGCATTCTGATTGTTTTGTTTTTGTAGAGAGTATGCTTCTTATAGAGAAATTAGCTGTTTCAGAATTGTGTGTTCGAATATCTATAATATCTGGGCTGTAAGCTACAATTTCTATGAATTGCATTACTAGTCATTTCACAAATCAGTTTGGACATTTTTTCAGATCATCTGAGGTCTCTGGCCATTTGGGGAGACTGTGTGTGGTGCTGAATGAATAATAGGATTCCTCTACTGTTTGAATGGTTTTGGGATCAGGACATGATATCAGGATCTTTGAAGTATTCAGTGGAGTTTGTATCTTTCCTGGTATCTTTCTTATTAAGGACCAGATATGCGTGTTTCTTGATATATAGAGAAATGAAAGGAATTTGGAGAAATTTAGCCTGTTTCACCCCTAAGATATGAGCTATCCAGGTAGCTCAGTGGTAAAAGAATTTGCCTCCTAAGACAGGAGTTGCAGGAGACACTGGTTGGATCCTGGGTTGGGAAGATCCCCTGGAGAAGGAAATGGCAATCCACTCCAGAAGTATTCTTGCCTGGAGAAACTCATGGACAGAGGATCCTGGCAGGTTACAGCCCATGGGGCTGCAAAGAGTCACACATGACTAGACATGCATACATGCACCACCAGAATATTTTTATTTCAATTTCCTTCCCACCACTTCTGTTATAATGTTTGGTTAGTAGGGGAGTAAAGAATTGGGACTAGGATAAGGCCCTCATCTAAAGTGCAAAATTTAAGTGGATGCCAGTAAAAGCTCAATAATAAAGACAAATAATATTTAGTGCAATATTTTTATTGTGGTAAAAACATACAATGTAAAATTTATCATCTTAGTCATTTTTAAATCTAGCGTTCAGATCAGTTTATTTCAGTCGCTCAGTCATGTCTGATTCTTTGCAACCCCATGGACTGCAGCACAACAGGCTTCCCTGTCCATCACCAACTCCTGGGGCTTGCTGTGACTCATGTCCATCGAGTCAGTAATGCTATCCAACCATCTCATCTTCTGTTGTCCTCTTCTCCTTCTGCCTTCAATCTTTCCCAGCATCACAGTCTTTTCCAATGAGTCAGTGCTTCACATCAGGTGGCCAAAGTATTGCAGTTTCAGCTTTGGCCTCTGTCCTTCCAATAAATATTCAGGACTGATTTCCTCTAGGATTGACTGGTCTGATCTCCTTGCAGTCCAAGAGACTCTCAAGAGACTTATCCAACACCACAGTTCAAAGCATCAGTTCTTTGGCACTAAGCTTTCTTTATAATCCAACTCTCACATCCATACATGACTACAAGTAAAACCACAGCTTTGGCAAATGGACCTTTGTCAACTAGTGTCTCTGCTTTTTAATATGCTATCTAGGTTGGCCATAGATTTTCTTCCAAGGAGCAAGCATCTAACTTTCATGGCTGCAGTCACCATTGGCAGTGGTTTTGGAGCCCCAGAAAATAAAGCCTCTCACTATTTCCCTTGTTTCCCCATCTATTTACCATGAAGTGATGGGACAAGATGCCATGATCTTAATTATTTGAATGTTGAGTTTTAAGCCAACTTTTTCACTCTCCTCTTTCACTTTCATCAAGAAGCTCTTTAGTTCCTATTTGCTTTCTGCCATAAATGTGGTATCATCTGCATATCTGAGGTTATTGATATTTCTCCCGGCAATCTTGATTCCAGCTTGTGCTCCATCCAGCCAGGCATTTTGCATGATGTACTCTGCATATAAGTTGAATAAGCAGGGTGACAATATACACCCTTGACATACTCCTTTTCCATTTGGAACCAGTCTGTTTTTCCATGTCTGCTTCTAACTGTGCTTCTTGACCAGGATACAGATATCTCAAGAGGCAGGTCAGGTGGTCTGGTATTCCCATCTCTTGAAAACTGTCCACAGTTTAATGTGATCCACACAGTCAAAGGCTTTGGCATAGTCAATAAAGCAGAAGTAAATGTTTTTCTCCAATTCTCTTGCTTTTCTGATGATCCAGCAGATGTTGGTAATTTGATCTCTGGTTCCTCTGCCTGTTCTAAATCCAGCTTGAACATCTGGAAGTTCATGGTTCATGTACTGTTGAAGCCTGGCTTGGAGAATTTTCAGCATTACTTTGCTAGTGTGTGAGATGAGTGCAATTGTGCAGTAGTTTGATCATTCTTTGGCATTGCTTTTCTTTAGGATTGGAATGGAAACTGACCTTTTCCTGTCCTGTGGCCACTGCTGAGTTTTCCAAATTTGCTGGCATATTGAGTGCAACACTTTCACAGCATCATCTTTTAGGATTTGAAATAACTCAACTGGAATCCCGTCACCTCCACTAGTGATGCTTCCTAAGGCCCACTTAACTTCGCATTCCAGGATGTCTGGCTCTAGGTAAGTGATCACACCATCATTATTATCTGGGTCATGAAGATCTTTTTTGTATAGTTCTTCTGTGTATTCTTGCCACCTCTTCTTAATATCTTCTGCTTCTGTTAGGTCCATACTGTTTCTGTCCTTTATTAAGCCCATCTTTGCATGAAATGTTCTCTTGGTATCACTAATTTTCTTGAAGAGATCTCTAGTCTTTCCCTTCTATTGTTTTCCTCTATTTTTTTGCATTGATCACTGAGAAGGCTTTCTTATCTCTCCTTGCTTTTCTCTGGAACTCTGCATTCATGGGAGCTTATCTTTGGGTTTATCAATGGGTTTATCTTTCCTTTTCTCCTTTGCCTTTAGCTTCTCTTCTTCTCTCAGCTATTTGTAAGGCCTTCTCAGGCAACCATTTTGCCTTTTTGAATTTCTTTTTCTTGGGAATGGTCTTGATCACTGCTTCCCGTACAATGTCACGAACCTCTGTTCATAGTTCTTCAGGCACTCTGTCCATCAGATCTAATCCTTTGAATTGATTTGTCACTTCCGCTGTATAATTGTAAGGGATTTGATCTAGGTCATACCTGAATGGTCTAGTGGTTTTCCCTGCTTTCTTCAATTTAAATCTGAAATTTGCAATAAGGAGTTCATGATCTGAGCCACAGTCAGTTCCTGGTCTTGCTTTTGCTAACTGTATAGAGCTTCTCAATCTTTGGCTGCAAGGAACATAATCAATCTGATTTTGGTATTGACCATCTGGTGATGTCCATGTGTAGAGTCTTCTCTTGTGTTATTGGAAGAAGTTGTTTGCTATGACCAGTGCACTCTCCTGGCAAAACTCTGTTAGCCTTTGCCCTGCCTCATTTTGTACTCCACTCCAAGCCCAAATTTGCCTGTTACTTCAGGTATCTCTTGATTTCCTACTTTTTCATCCCAGTCCCCTATGATGGAAAGGACATCTTTGTTGGGTTTTGTTCTAGAAGTTCTTGTAGGTCTTCATAAAACCATTCAACTTCAGCTTCTTCAGCATTACTGGTTGGGGCATAGACTTGGATTACTGTGATACTGAATGGCTTGCCAGTGAGTTCTTTGGCATTAATTTTATAAACAGTGCTGTGAAACAGCTCTACAGAAGTTTTTTATCTTGCAAATGTGGAACTCTATACCCAGTGAACAACAATTCCACTTTTGTCATTTTTGGTAATAAAAAAAAAATCTGCTTCCTTGTTTCTATGCATTTGAATGCTTTAGATATCTCATACTAGTGGAATCATGTAGTATTTGTACTTTTGTGGCTAACTTGTTTCACTTAGTAAAATGTTCTCAGTTCATTCATATTGAGTATGTAACCTGGTTTCCTTCTTTTCATAAGACTGAATAAAAGTTCATTGCATACAAAATATACTTTTTCATTCATTGTATGCCAAATGTACTTTTTCTATTCATCCATTGATGGACATTTGTGTTGCTTCTTCCTCCTGGCTATTGTAAATCATGCTGCTATGGACATGAGTGGGCAAGTATCTCTTTGAAAACTCATTTAAAAATCTTTTGGATGTATAGCCTAAAGTAAGATTGCTAGATTACACAGTACTTCTATTTTTGATTTTCTGAGGAATATCTGTACTGTTTTCCAAAGAGATTGCACCATTTTACAATTCTACAAACGGTCACAAGGATTCTGCTTTCTCATATTCTTGCCAACAACTGTTATTATCGGCTTTTCTTTTCAGTAATAGTAATCTGAATGGCTATGAGGTGGTGTCACATTATAGTTTGGTTTACATTTCCCGGATGATTAATAATGTTGAGCATCTTTTCATATGCTTGTTGACTATGACCACTTACATACCATATTTGGAAAAATGTCTATTTAAGTTATTTGCCCATTTTGTAATCAGGTTATTTAATCTTTTTCCTTGTTGAATTGTAAGAGTTCTTTATATATTCTCTATGTTAACCCCTTATCAGATATGTAATTAAGAATATTTTCTCCCATTCTGTAGGTTTACTTTTTCCTCTATTGATTGTGTATTTTGATGCATAAAAGTTTTTCATTTAATATAATCCCATCTTTCTGGCTTTTCTTTTGTAAGCCTGTTATTTTGGTGGTGTCAGATGTAAGAAATCTTCACTAACTTGAGTGTCATGAAGCTTTTCCAAGTTTTTTTCCCCCCTAGGAGTTTAATAGCTTTGTGTCCTATATTTGGGTTTTTAATTCACTTGGAGGTAATTCCTGTACACATTGAAAGATAAAATTTCAACTTAATTTTTTTTTGCATGTGGACATCCTGTTTTCCCAACACTATTTGAGAGACTACTCTTTCTCCATTTGATTATATACATGAGGGTGTTTTTTCTTCATGCTCTCATTGGTCAATTTTTCTATCTTTATGCTAACACCACTTATAAATAGCTGAGAAAAGAAGACAAGCAAAAGGCAAAGGAGAAAAGGAAAGATATATCCATGTGAATGCAGAGTTCCAAAGAATAGCAAGGAGAGATAAGAAAGCCTTCCTAAGTGATCAATGCAAAGAAATAGGAGAAAATGATAGAATGGAAAAGACTAGAGTTCTCTTCAAGAAAATTAGAGATACCATCACTATGAACAATGCTGGTGGAGGTGATGAAATTCCAGCTAAACTATTTCAAATCCTAAAAGATAATGCTGTGAAAGTGCTGCACCCAATATGCCAGCAAATTTGGAAAACTCAGCAGTGGCCACAGGACAGGAAAAGATCAGTATTAGTTCCAATCCCAAAGAAAGGCAATGCCAAAGAATGTTCATACTACTTCACAATTGCACTCATTTCACATGCTAGCAAAGTAATGCTGAAAATTCTCCAAGCCAGGCTTCAACAGTACATGAACTGTGAAATTCCAGATGTTCAGGCAGGATTTAGAACAGGCAGAGGAACCAGAGATCAAATTACCAACATCCACTGGATCATCAGAAAAGCAAGAGAATTGGAGAAAAACATCTACTTCTGCTTTATTGACTATGCCAAAACCTTTGACTGTGTGGGTCACAACAAGCTGTGGAAAATTCTAAAAGAGATGGGAATACCAGGCCACCTTACCTGCCTCCTGAGATATCTATATGCAAGTCAAGAAGCAACAGTTAGAACTGGACATGGAAGAACAGACTGGTTCCAAATCAGGAAAGGAGTCAAGGCTATATATTGTCACCCTGTTTATTCAACTTACATGCAGAGTACATCATGAGAAATGCCAGGCTGAATGAATCAAGATTGCCAGGAGAAATAGCAATAACCTCAGATATGCAGATGACACCACCCTAATGGCAGAAAGTGAAGAAGAACTAAAGAGCCTCTTGATGAAAGTGAAAGAGGAGAGTGAAAAAGCTGGCTTAAAGCTCAACATTCAGAAAACTAAGATCATGGCATATTGTCCCATCACTTCATGGCAAATAGCTGGTGAAGCTTTGGAAATAGTGACAAACTTAATTTTGGGGTGCTCCAAAATCACTGCAGATGATGCCTGCAACCATGAAATTGAAAGACGTTTACTCCTTGCAAGAAAAACTATGACAATCATAGACAGTGTATTAAAAGCAGAGGCATTACTTCGCCAACAATGATCCATATAGTCAAATAATGGTTTTTCCAGCAGTCATGTATGGACTTGAGGGTTGTACCATTAAGCAGGTTTAGTATCGAAGAATTGATGCTTTTGAATTGTGGTGTTGGAGAAGAACTTTGAGAGTCCCTTGGACTTCAGGGAGATCAAACCAGTCAATCTTAATGGAAATCCATCCTGAATATTCTTTGGAATGACTGATGCTGAACCTGAAACTCCCATACTTTGGCCACCTGATGCAAAGAACTGACTCACTGGAAAACACCCTGATGCTAGGAAAGATTGAGGGCAGGAGGAGAAGGGAAGGGGAGAGGACGAGATGGTTGGATGGCATCACTGCCTCAATGGACATGTGTTTGAGCAAGCTCTAGGAGATGGTGAAGGACTGGAAGACTGGTGTGCTGCAGTCCATGGGGTTGCAGAGAGTCAGACTTGACTGAGAAACTAACAGCACAATTTTGATTACTGAAACTTTTCAATGTTGTGAAATCAGGAAAAGTGAGTTCCTTGATTTTGTTTTTCTTTTCCAAACTTGTTTTAATTATTTGGTGTCCCCTGAGATTCCATATAAATTTTAAGATAAAGTTTTCAATTTGTGCACAAGTTGCTCTTGGGCTTTTAACAGGGATTGCTCTGAGTTTGTAGGTCCCATTGGGTAGCACAGACATGTTAATGATGTGGAATCTTAATCCATGAACACAAGATTTATTTCCATATCTGTGCCTTCTGGAATTACTTTAAGCCATGTTTTGTAGTTTTAAGGATAGTTTTCCTTGGCCAGTTTTATTCCCGTGTCTTTTATAATAGTATCTGAATCTATCGTAAATGGAGTTGTTGACTTAATTTCCTTTTCAGATTGTTTATGTATAGGACACACTAATTTTTTGTAATGATTTTTCAACCTGCTTTCCTGCATCTTTGCTGAATTTGATGATTAGTTTGAAAAGTTCTCTGTCTTTTCGTCTTTGTTATATTGAATATGGAGAATTTTCTTCTTGTCATGTTGTATATGAACAGAGTAATTTTACCTCTTTCTTTTTGATTGGTTAATTTTATTTCTTTTTCTTGTGCAATTTCTCTGGCTAGAACTTCTAATAACATGTTGAATGGAAGTGACAGAAGTGGCCTTTCTTGCCTTGTTCCTGATCTTAGAGGAAAGGCTTTCAGTCTTTCATATTAAGTGTGATGTTATCTGTGGACTTTTCATAAATGTCTCTTTATTATGTTGAGGTTGTTTTTGTTTTGCAACCACATGGACTGCAGCACAGCAGGCCTACCTGTCCCTCCCCATCTCCTAAGTTCATGTCCATTGCATCGATGATGCCATCCATCCATCTCACCCCCGGTGCCCTCTTCTCCTCTGCCCTTAATCTTTCTCAGCATCAGGGTCTTTTCTAACGAGTTGACTATTCACCTCAAGTGACCAAGATACTGGAGCTTCAGCTTCAGCTTCAGCTTAAGTCCTTCCAAGGAGTATTCAGGGTTAATTTCCTTTAAGATTGACTAGTTTGATCTCCTTGCTGTCCAAGGGACTCTCAGGAGTCTTCTCCAGCACCACAGTTAGAAGCTATCAGTTCTTCTGCATTCTGTCTTCGTTATAGTCCAGGTCTCGCAACTGTACCTGACCACTGGCAAGACCATAGCCTGGACGATATGAATCTTTGTTGGCAGAGTAGTCTCTGCTTTTCAACATACTGTCTAGGTTTGTCATAGCCTTCCTGCTAAGAAGAGATTTTCTGATTTCACAACTGCAGTCACCATCCGCAGTGATTTTAGAGCCCAGGAAGAAGAAATCCGTCGCTATTTCCACCTTTCCCCTTCTATTTACCGTGAAGCACTGGGGCCAGATGCCATGATCTTAGTTTTTTTTTTTTTAATATTTTTTTAATATTTAGTTTTAAGCCAAATTTTTCACCCTCCTCTTTCAACTTCATCAAATGGTTCTTCAGTTCCTCTTTGCTTTCTGCCATAAAGGAGATCCTATGTGCTTCACTTATTTGTGAAGCCTCTTGCATGTTGAGTTTTAAGAGTTCGGAGCATTTTCTTATAGTTCTTTTTATTTCTGTAGCATAGGTTGTAATGTTCTCTCTTTCACTTCTGATTTTACTTATTTGAAACTTCAGGCATTGCTCTCCCTTACCTGGGCCTTGCATTTAAACTTTATTTTGCTGCAAGAGTGGAGCAATGGACAGTACTTTAAAAAAATCAAAATTGATGCATAAAATCGACTATTTGTTATGTTTTTAAGGTAAAATTCTAAGAAAGCATGGACATAGGGAATGAATATTCAGTGCAAGAGGAAAATGTTACGTGTGACTTAGTGAGTTGTTACTATTTGAGACTCACAGGCTGAAATGGTCACAGCTTTTTGAAACTAGATTGGGTGTAATCATCATGTTTAAAACAAACGTGATGAAAGTTAGGGTGCAAAGTTTGAGAAAGAATGGAAAATAGAGGCACTTATGGAAATACCAGAGGTACACTTTGTCTTGCTTAATATGTGCAGACTGTGATCAATAGATAAGGATGAAAAGGAATCTCAGACAAAAAAGTTAAGAGATGCAAAGTATGAGTTATGCAGTACATTCATGAATTTAATAGAAATTTTTCTTAGTCCTTCTACTTTTTCCAAGTGAGAATGTAAAATTTGAAAACAAAAGCATCTTTTCCTTTGGAAAAAGCATCTTCCATTTTGTAAGACAGTTTGGAAGCAGGTGGTAACCAAAGGTTTAAAGAACAAACTTTCAACTCTGTGTAAAAGCTATTGTATATTCAAATTACCCCCAGATGGGTAGATAAGGCTGCATTTGTTTTGCTTTCTCTCATCCTCTCCTGACTCTTAGGCCCCCAGGCCTAAGATCTAGTCTCTGGCTTCAGAGGTCTTTGTGAATCTGCTTACCTTCATCTGTCTCAAATCTACTCTCAGAAATCCACCTTAGGAAGAATATAAGCCATTGTTCTTACCTGCTTGGGGCTTGGAATCTAAACCCTCTTCTGCTGGAAGAGTGAAAGAACAAACAGACTTTTCCCTGTTAAATGGATTCCGGGGACTTTGCTGGTAGTCCAGTGGATAAGACTTTGGTGCTATCAGACAGGGAGCCAGAGTTTGACCCCACATGCTGCAACTAAAGACACTGCATGCCACAACTAAAACCCAGTACAGTTGGGTAAATAAATGTTTAAGAAATGGAATTCAGGCTTCTCTGAGGTGGCTCTGACTATTGAGTGGAAGAGCCTCCTGAGGACAGGTGGGAGATATCACGTGATCAGCATTGCTTCTGCAAGGGCTACCGTTATTGGCATTGGCCGGCAGAAAGGACTACTTATATGAGATAATATTTGATATTGAGATGATATTCATAAATTGACATGAGGGGCCTTTATAGAGAGACAACGTAGTAATTCTATACCATTTCTGAGGTTTCTTCCTTAAACAGTCTGAAGAAAATGAGCAACGGTTATTTTCTAAGAATCCTCTGGATGGTTCAGCAGGAATGGCAGCATGCAAAACTGAAAGCCTCAGGTCGAGTTAATGGTTCTCCCTTGAGTACGGAGGATGCCACAGAACATATTTTATGAACATAATCATTCATTCTGCCATTCAACACATACTTTTTGAGCTGTTAATATGTGTTAGACATTATTCCTGGCCCTTGGTTTACAGAAGAAAAGACAACTTTGAAGAAATCTGTGTCATCTGGGGAGATCATGGGAGGAAGACATATAACTTTAGAAATGTGATCTTTGATTTAAATAGTAGAGAATATGAAAAACTTCTGAAAGAATGGAGCTTGGTGTATTAGGTTCTAACAACTGTTTAATCTGCATATTATTGACTGGAAATCCTGCTTAACTAACTGGCAAATGATTTTCCTAATAATGATGATTAAGTGACATAAGGGTAAAAATGCCCTCTGAATCATCAAAGAAAATTAGATTGCATTTAACACAGAACCTGTGTGAGACATATTTCTTAATTATTTGAAAATCTGTGTGTCTCAATTAATAAGGTAACATGATTAACTAGACAAGATTATTCCCTGGCCTAGTGGGATAACCCTGAATTTACTGTAATCTGATTGCTCAAAGCTGACAAGTCTGTAAAAATGTCTAGGATGGGGCAAGATGAAAATATATTTTATCTATTCATATATTGATATGAAAGCCAAAGTATGGGAAATTGAAATTCCCTAATCAGTCCGACTGTTCCTTAGGAATCCAGAGTACTTATAGTATCCAGTGTGTGTGTGAGTTCAGTTGCTTAGTCATGTCCAGCTCTTTACAACCCCATGGACTGTTGCCCATCAGGCTCCTCTGTCCATGAAATCTTCCAGGCAAGAGTACTGGAATGGGTTGCATTTCCTATGTGGGATTTTCCTGACCCAGGGATTGAACCTGCATCTCTTTTGTCTCCTGAATTTTCAGGCAGACTCTTCACCACTAGTGCCACCTGGGAAGTCCCTTGTTCATGCTATCCAGTACAAAGCTACAAATTGCAGATAACATGGCACCTCTACTTGGGTTTTATTTCTTCTTCTGATGAACAGAGAAAAGTCTTCAAAAAAGCCTTAAATGGCCATCACAATTCACTCACTGCTTTTTGCATCCTATAATTGCCACATATGCCCTGTAAGTGTTTGAAATGATTATGTGGTGTGCCACTGTATAAAGAAAGAATTCCTAATGACTGAGTCACTGTGACAGCTTTCTTTATAAGTAGGGTAAAAAGAACATTTGAGATGTAATAATGAGTTTTAGGCCCAATGGACTTGGGGTAGAGAAGGTTAATAACCATAATCACAGGAAGAAAACAGTGAAAGAAGCCACTTTTAATCAGAACAGTAAAGACGGCTTTGGCTAAGAAAATTTAGAGTTGAAAAACAGAAATAAAGAGGCAGGGGAGAGAAAGGAGCAGCTCATCAAACTCCTAAAAGAAACACAACTCATTAAGGAAAAAAAAAATAAGTGCATTTTTGGTTTCTGGCCCAGCATGCATGGAGCTTAGAAGTGATCACTCCATTATAACAATAAGTAAAAAGCTGAACAAACTGAAAATCAACAATTCTTAGCTCTGTCAGAAAATTGAGATCATGAGGATAAACCACTGCCCCCAAAATTGGAAATGGACAGGCAGATACAGTGAATCACAACTTACCAGATAATTAAGTTATAATTAATTATAACAAAAATTATAAGCAAAAGTCTTTGTAAGAACCAGAACTGGGACAGAAAACCCACAATTTTAATTGATGAGTTGGTTTAGTGGGGACAGGCCTAAGAGTTAAAAACTCCAGGGGGACCCAGTCATGGTGAGTGGGGAAGTATAGAACACTCATGAGTTTTATCGTCAGGAGCCCTACCAGATTCCCATCATCTCAGATTCTCAGAAGCATGAGAAAAATCCCCTCATGCTTCTAGTAGGGGGATGGATTTATGTTTAACCAGTGCTTCCATCTTTAAAAAATGGTCATTTAAAATTAAGTGTTTATAAAATGGTTCTTTGAGGGGCATGGTCTATTGAATATTTTTAGACTGTACAGTGAAGAAAGTTTGATTGGTAGCTTTATGCTTCAAAATATAGTTTAGTAAAAAGTAATAAAAAAGAATGATCATTAAATATATATTCTATTATATTAAGACAATATCCCCTTAAAAAGTGCCTTGATTTGAAGAGTGACCTAAAACAAACACTAAGACAAGCATTGTAAGTGGAGGCACCTTATTTGGTGTGTGATCTCAGATTCTCAACAAAGTAGAGAAGTGAGACAAGGAAAGAAGAAAGTCAGTAATGGGAACACTGATTGTTGAGCTGCTTTCTTGTGCAACTGGGATTAAACCCTGTTGAGATGTTCTGGGATACTTGATAAAATATACTTTATAATTGTTCCCCCAAGAGGGGAAGAAAAAGGAAAGTTTGTCTGCCTCTTCCTATTCTTGGTTAATTGAAGTTTGATCCATTAGCCGAAATGGCTTCTACACCAGAAAAAACAAAAACAAGGACAAACAAAGAAAAACACCATACAGAGATGTAGATGTCGAGTCTTGAGTGGGAACCTGCAGTCAGGACCTTCCGTCCAGAGCTGTGTGACCTCCAAGGAGGGCTAGGGGAATGTCAGAAGGTGGGTCTGACCAGGCTCCTTTCAGATGACTGCTTCTGCCCTAGGTCCATGGGAGGTGAGACTTTGTGTACACTCTTTAAGTGTGGAGTCTATTTCCTCTGGTCCTCTGGCTCTCCCAAAAGAAAACCTCACTGACCTTCAGAGCCAAACATTCTGGGGGCTCATCATCTCAGTGCAGAAACCCCAGGCTGGGGAGCCTAATGTGTGACTTAAACCCATTTCAAGTCAGAACCTCTGACTTGTAAGTATCCTTTTGTTTGTGGCCACTCTTTGGGGGGGGGGTGTGGGTCTTAATTATATCCCATCTCTGTACTTCCTACCCATCTCACTGTGGTTTTTCATGTCTTCAGTTGTAGACATTTTCTGCTAGTTTTCTCATCAATAGTTGCTCTGTAGTTTTTCTTTTGAACTGCCCGCTCAAGAAAGTGAGCCCAGAGTCTTCCTACTACACCATCTTGGCCATTCTAGTTCCTGATTTTTAAAATGAATTGGTAAAACTTAGGTATCTTCTACTGAAAATTTTATAAAACTAATCTTTATACAGGGAGGAAACTATTCACTGTGTGAAAGTAAGATGTTTACTGAATCCTACAGAACCTTAAATTACTCTAAATTTCACTGACATAGTCAAACCACCGAAAAGAAGAATCTTCAATCTAGTAAAGTATCTTTACCTTAAGATTAATTTTACTGCTACCCCGGTGAATAGAATCGAGGAACCATAGAAGGTAGAGTGGTTTGGGATTGTCATAAAATTGATTTCAGGCTCTACAGGGGAATGGACTAGCAGGGAATGTTCTCTGTAATATCAGCCAGATGCCCAGAGGAAATTAATATGTAGATGCAAAAAGCGTAACTAGACACCTCATACTGAGTCAGACACGGAATTCTGGCGGCAGAGTGACTGGACAAGAGATTCTAATTAGGAAATGAGAAGAAAGGAAATGAGTATATTCCCCTAAGGACCTGACTGAAGGGTGAAGTTTCATTCACTTGTGTAGAGTATTACAGTCAGAGCTGGTTTTGTTCCCTCAGTCGGGAGAGAACTGTAGACACGAGCTGCGTTTAGATGTGTCTTGTGTTCTCTCTTGTTTCCATTGTCTGATTTCATGGAGATGTGAGTATGTGAAGAAAATTGGTTACAGGTTTTAAATTCTTTGGAAGACAAAAATTGAATATATTTAGAGAAGGGAAGCTCAATGCTCTTGGTCATTAATATGATCAATATGCTTGTGTGAGTCACATGAATCTATATGTTATCTTATAATGATGAAAGCTGTGCTGTCCAGAGTATTTCACTGATTTATCAATAAATTTACAAGGTGCCTCCCAGTCATTTTCAATCATTCAGCCAATATTTTAAAACTCCTACTGTACCCTTGATTCAGTGTTAGACTTTGGTGAAACCTTATGATCTTATGAAGGAATAAAGACACAAATAGAATTACATCAGGGTGCAAATGACAAACATGAAACACCACAGGGATTAGGAAGAGAAAAATCATCTTCAGCTACAGTGACTGCTATAGGAAAATGTAGCATATATCTGCCACCATCATCTACATCATTACAGATATTACTGAATAATTCTACACATTAAATAGGGACAAAAAGGGCTATGATTTCATGAGTTAATCTCCTTATATACTGCAATCATCTTCTAGTAATTTTCAGTACTAGAAACTTTCCCCAAACTCTTTGAGAATCTAAAAACTTTTTAAAGAAAACTTCCAAGCTTCCCTGATAGCTCAGTTGGTAAAGAATCTGCCTGCAATGCAGGAGACCCTGGTTCAATTCTTGGGTTGTGAAGATCCACTAGAGAAGGGATGGGCTGCCCACTCCAATATTCTTGGGGTTCCCTTGTGGCTCAGCTGGTAAAGAATCCACCTACAATTTGGGAGACCTGGATGTGATCCCTGGGTTGGGAAGATCTCCTGGAGAAGGGAAAGGCTACCCATTCCACTATTCTGGCCTGGAGAATTCCATGGACTGTATAGTCCGTGGGGTAGCAAAGAGTCGGACACAACTGAACGACTTTCACTTCACTTCCGAGAACATTAGAATAACTCACTAAATGGAAAACTCTCTTCTGAAATCTCTACAGACAAAGTCCCAGGGAAGAGCTATTTTGATGAAGTCCATATATTAAAATAATGCTTTTTCTAGCATCTTTTGAAAATGAAGAATCTCATTTTGAGCAGTTAAGGTTTTCAGGGTCACAGGTTTTCAAAAGTCATCAAAAATAAAAAGGGAGAAAGTAGAATATTAAGTCACATCTCATCTCTAGATTTCTGAAACACAGAGGGAGAAATGAGAAGAAGGAGGGAAGGAAGAGGAGAGAGAGGAAGAGAGCGAATGAAGGAGAACACACACTTACTAATAAATATTAGTGAGCTTGAAAAAGACCTTGTATTCATATATGTTGGATCATATATGATCCAAAAATCCATCCAAAAATGGATCATTTTTTTTCAAATAAAAAAGGGAAAACTTTCACAGTTTGAGAGTGAAAGTAAGATAGAGAATAAAAGATAAAGAGAATGAAAATATCACATATACCAGAATGTTTACTTTTACATTCTCCTGTTTGAATTTTGAAGCAGATTTCCAGAGTTTGTTTCTTGGTTGTATGTGTGTAGAAGAGCTATATTCTAAAACAGAAAAATAAGAGGAACTGGCCTCAGTACTCAATGCCTGCATATCATTTATTTATTCATCAACTATTTATTGGGTATCTACCATGCCAGACACTGTCCATTTGTTATACAGAGATAAACAAGATTTAGTATTTACAACTTTGAAATCCAATTAGGTTTCAGAGAAACAAATACAGTTCTCTCATCGATGATAAATTTAGCGCATACTATGTTTCACATACTCTGCCAAGCACCTTATATTCACTTGTAAAGAAAATAGGATTGTATCTTCCTCATCGGTAAATAAGCTGGAGCCTTGGAAAGTTATTTAAACTTGCCCATCATTTCCTCTGCTGAGGTCAGGCTTCTAATCACTTTATTGTATATTTTAAAGAATTATGTTTGAGCTGTTTTTATTTTTATTTTTATGAAGGAAGCAAGAAACTCTTCCTGGAATTGGAAGGAAGGAAGGAAGAGAACTTGTGGAAGTTCTCCAGCACTGGTCATATTTTAGATGAGTCTTAAAGGGTGAGTGGATGGGGCAATGAGAAGAACATATGAATAGATGGAAGAACAGAAACTTGAACAAATAACAGTTAGCTCAGGATGAAACACTGGGGAAGCTTGAAAGAGAGGTGAGAAATAAGGATGGGAAAGTCAGCATGACGCTAGTGAGCCTGACATGTTGAGAAGCTTGATAAAACATCAAAATTATTACAGAAGATGACACCTTAGGACAAATTCCACAAAAGCAGATCCTGAGACAGGGATCCAGATGCAAGCGATTTATTAAGGAAACACCCTCAGGAGAACTTAGGTGGATGAAGGAAGACAGAGAAGGGAAAGAGGTCAATCAATAGATCATTTTAGTCTTTCAGCCATCTTGGATCCTGTGGAGGCCTGCTGGGAACAGGGTTTCTAAAAGGACATATAGAAGGTTGTGGTCCAAGGCGATTTTTGCTGGCTACGAGCAGGGTCTATGGAACCAGAGGGAGCACTCAGTGCTTCTGAAAACTGAAGGTGTGTGTGCTCGAGATGAAACTGACCTCTATCTAAGCAAGAGATGTGCTTGTGTGCACAAAGCAAGGAAGAATGCAGTAACTACTGGTGGAAAATCTTAAAAAGCCAGAGTAATCTGGGGAAAGATAACTCAGGCTCACGGAAGGAGTGGCACGGTGTGGACCAAATTCCAAAGCAACTGTCCTATTAGGGCCACTGGGCATAGTATCTGTGCAATGTGGTACCATTCAAGGATTTAAACTAACTGAAAAGTAAATAAATGAAAGTGTGGATTTTTTTCTTTTGGTTAAACAAACAAACTCACTTTCAGGCAAAATCCCAGTCTCAGCTTAATCCCATTGGAGAGCTCTGGAATGGAAATTACATCTTAAAAGAAGTTATGCACACAGGCAAACAATCTAAGATTCCTACTCCCCGCGTAGGTCATTGGCTATGCCAGGGATATGATCTAACAGAGCCTTCTAATTCTGTGTGAAGATTGGTGAAGCAATTCCAACAGCCCAATGGTTGACGTCTGAAATCCAGCCTGCAAGGCAAGCAGAAGCTGTAGGATGGGGGTAGAGAACATGAGCAGAGAAAAACAGTGTTTGTTATAGGTGGCAATTCCCTAATTGTCATCAGAATGACATTTGTTAGAATTAAAATTGTCACTCAAATGACATTAGAGTGACACTGACTCAGAGACCCTGAAATTCTTGAATTGAAAAACAGTAAAATCTGCAGACTAAAAATTGTCTGAGAGCAAAAGTTGTGAGAGCAACCAAGGCAGAGATGAGAGGCCCATAGAATTATAGATCAGAACAGAAATTCATAAGATGCTCAAACACCATTCAACCCAATGACAATTTGAAGATGAAGAAATCAGAACCAAGGAAATCACCATGCCCACAAAATTAGGGGCAGAGCCCAAACAGACTATTTTTCTCCTGACTCTAACTTGAGTTCACTTTCTAGTCCACATCTGCAGTTTTGGAGAGGCATGATCAGTTCAGTTCAGTTCAGTTGCTCAGTCATGTCCGACTCTTTGTGACCCCATGAATCTCAGCACTCCAGGCCTCCCAGTCCATCACCAACTTCCAGAGTTTACTTAAACTCATGTCCATCGAGTCGGTGATGCCATCCAGCCATCTCATCCTCTGTCACCCCCTTCTCCTCCTGCCCCCAATCCCTCCCAGCATCAGGGTCTTCTCCAATGAGTCAACTCTTCACATGAGGTGGCCAAGGTACTGGAGTTTCAGCTTCAGCATCAGTCCTTCCAATGAACACCCAGGACTGATCTCCTTTAGGATGGACTGGTTGGATCTCCTTGCAGTCCAAGGGACTCTCAAGAGTCTTCTCCAACACCACAGTTTAAAAGCATCAATTCTTCTGTGCTCAGCTTTCTTCTCACCATCCAACTCTCACATCCATACATGACCACTGGTAAAACCATAGCCTTGACTAGATGGACCTTTGTTGGCGAAGTAATGTCTTTGCTTTTAAATATGCTCTGTAGGTTGGTCATAACTTTCCTTCCAAGGAGTAAGCATTGTTTAATTTCATGGCTGCAATCACCATCTGCAGTGATTTTGGAGCCCCCAAAATAAAGTCTGACTCTGTTTTCACTGTTTCCCCATCTATTTCCCATGAAGTGATACACAATATTCAAACACTAATTTTGAACAATAAGACAAAGGATTCTCAATCACTGAGATTTTAGATTTTCTAACCTCCCTTGTGGCTGGACGTAGCATGTGGCTCAGTCCTGGGATGCGATGTGATGTGCCTAGAAGCATCACTTCCAGGCTGCCTCAGACAAACTCTCAGGTGGCCATCAGTGTTCTCTTCCTGTATCGGCTGGTCAAGTAATGAGGACTCAAAGGAAATAGAGAAAGATCAGTGGACAAAATGGAAGGATCCTGGATCACTGGGTGACTGTATGGGATAATTCCTCCTTCCCAACTCAACCACCAGTCACCCCCCATTGGACTGTAACATGAGCAAGGAATAAACATTTTAGTCCCTGGATGAAATTTGGGGATTGTTTGCTTTAGCAGTGAGTCCATCCCAACCAATACATAAAATCATTGACCAAACTGTATCCAGCAGATTTTTTATACTATTAAAATTCATTAAAGGTCCACATGTATTTAAAATACTCTGCAATGTTCTTTTTTTTTTTTTTTTAATTTTTATCAGAGTATAGTTGCTTTGGAAAAGACCCTGATGCTGGGAAAGTTTGAAGGTAAAAGGAGAAGAGGGCAGCAGAGGATGAGATGATTAGATGACATCACCAACTCAATGGACATGAGTTTGAGCAAACTCTGGGAGATAGTGAAGGACAGAGAAGCCTGGCGTGCTGCAGTCCATGGGGTTGCAAAGATTTGGTCAAGACTGAGCACCTGAGCCACAATAGCAACATGGCTGCTCTACAATGCTGCATTAGGTTCCGCCACATCAAGCAGTTCTGAGCCAATGCAAGGCACCGGGCTGATCCTAGGTAATCCAAAGATGGAAGAGATAGGGCCCTGCTCTAAAGTACTCTTCTGCAACATAGCAGGAGGGGAAAAACTTGAATAAATGAAGACAGATTAAGAACATAGATGCCAAAGGAATTAGGAACAGTAATACAACAATTCTGGTGATATCGATCTTGAGAATCTTCATATGAGAGATGCCAGGGCTCCAAAACCTTGAAGGGTTCATCAAGATTTTGATAAGATAGTAGAGTGCTGGTGCTGCATAGGACTCATTCCTTAGAATGACCCAACATGATATGGAATACTCTTGAGATAAAAGTTAGGACTGTGGCAAGACGTTGACACCAAAGTTTTGAAGACTTGGAATTTTACACAAACAGTTAATTAGCTGTTATTGTGTAGCAAACAAACCTGAAATGTAACAACTGCTTATTAATTTTTACAGGAGAGTTTTGCTGCTATGGTTCAGGCTTAGCTGATCTTGATTAGATTCTCTCATGCATCTGCATTCAGCTGATAGGTTAGTTGGATGACCTCAGCTAGGGGAACTTGTCTCTGGTCTTTGTTTCCAAAATTTTCCTGCATGGTAGCCTGGGATTATTCACATATTGGTAGCAAGCAACAGTAATGTTTGTGTGTATGTGCGTCTGTGAGTGCTCAGTCGTGTCCAACTCTTTTCAACCCCATGGACTGTAGCCCACAAGGCTCCTCTATCCATGGAGTTTTCAAGGCAAGAATAGTGGAGTGGGTTGCCATTTCCTCCTCCAGGTGATCTTTGCAACCCAGGGATGGAACCCCTGCCTCCTGTTTCTCCTGCATTGGCAGGTGGATTCTTTACCACTAAGCCACCTGGGAAGCCCTAAGGGACATAGGAGAGAACACCAAAATGCACAGGTACTTCATAAAGACGCTGGTTGTAATCATGGAACAATGCAAGCCACATGGTCAAGTGCAGAGTCAGCATGGGAGGGCATTACCAAAGGCTATGGCTAGGAGGACGTGTGAGGAATTGGGACTCTTCAGGCCAGCGATATCTATAATTGGTGTATTCACTCAAAGGTGTGAACACAGGACTCCACATCTATAACTGCCTAGATTCCATTCCCATCTCTGAAATTTCCTGACTGCGTGATTTTGATTAAAAGACATTTAACCTTTCAGAACCTCAGCTTCCTCAAGTAAAAAAATTGAGATAAAATTTTTGCTTACATCACAGGCTTGTTTGAGGATTCAGTAAGTTAATTTATGGAAGATGTTTAGAGCAGGGCTTGGTATATGTTAAGCTTCCTCCATGTAAATGTTAGTCCTGTTTTCAGGTCAATTTTAGCAATGTGGTGCAGTGAGTATGTTTCTATATGTGAACGTGAGCAGATAGGAGTGGGAGGATGAGGTGTCCCGGACAAAGACTTTTCTTAATACACCATTTTGCCTGATATTGTTCTTGATAGCAATTACAGTTTATTTATCAACTGACGGCATCTCTGTAGACTGTCAGATCAAATGTGTCCCTGGAGAAAGTTAAATAGGTAAGAAAGACTTTATTCAAGGCAATTGCAGTAGGAGAAACACAAGAGCTGACTCTGAATTCAGCTCTGATGATACAGAAGAGAGTAAGGTTTCTAAGAGCTGAGGTGAGGAGAAGATCGTAGCTCACCATGTTTACTAACTGGGCTTGTCTGAAATAAAAGTAATCTTTGTTATGTCTTCACGATAGAGGTCACTTTACAACTTGTAAGGCAGGGATCTCTTCCCACAGAGACTGGGAGACAGGGACGCTGTCTTCTAAGTGATTAAAGGAGACGACCCCCTCCTCCTGCTCCTCTGCTAGGAATGTAAATCAGTGCAGCCACTGTGGAGCCTCCTGAAAAACTAAAAAGAGAGTTATCATAGGATCTAGCAATCCCACTCCTGGTCATCTATCTGGAGAACACTATAATTTGAAAAGACACACGCACCCCAGTGTTTGTAGCAGCACTATTTATAACAGCTAAGACATGGAAGCAACCTAAATGGACATCGATAGGTGAACGGATAAAGATGCGGTGTGTATACAACCAATAATGCCACTCAGCCATAAAAAAGAATGAAATGATGCTATTTGTGGCAACATGGATGAACCTAGAGATTATCATATTAAATGAAGTAAGCCAGAAAGAAGAAGACAAATGCCACATGATATTGCTTGCTTGTGGAACCTAACAAAACATGATACAAGTGAACTTATTTACAAAACAGAAAAAGACTCATAGAGATAGAAAATGAACTTACAGTTACCAAAGGTGAAATGCTGCTGCTGCTGCTGCTAAGTCACTTCAGTCATGTCTGAGTGAAATGGGAGAGGGATAAATTGGAGTTTGGGATTAACATACACAAACTTCTGTATATAAAGTAGATAAACAATAAGATTCTATTGTATAGGACAGGAAACCATATTTCCTTGTAATAAACTATAATGGTAAAGAATATGTATATCTCTATACATCTGTATCTATCTATATAACTGATTCACTTTGCTGTACAACTAACATTGTAAATTATGCTTCAATGCAAAAAAATTAAAAAAAAAGAAAAAGAAGTGGTTCCCAGATTCCTGAGAAAGATGTTTCTGGGTTGGAAAACTGGTAAGGGGCTATTTAAGAAAAGATTTACATATCAAAAAGCAGAGAAAGCAATTACAAGTTCCTAAAGTTGGTGCTCCAAAAAAGGAAAGTCTTCTGAATTAGAGTCTGGAAGAAGCCCTTGCAGGGTTTGCTCAAGATGAAGAGACTGTTAAGACCTTTTTGGTCAAAATGGTCTTTCCGAGTTTCTGTGCTTTGCCATTTCCACCTTAAACATGGAAATTAAATCTCAAGTTCAATAGTTGGCTAGTCAGCATCTTTAACAGTATATCTGGTGGGATTTTAAGCCTGTGGTGAGTTACTACTTTAGACACTAAACAGGGCTCTAGTGACTATTCAAAATGCCTGCTTTCTGGCCACAATTTTTGTAAGCAAAAAGCTTTATATGAATTAAGAGAAGGGCATTTAAAATTTCTAGAGAAAATAGCTTTAACCAAAGCAATGAGCCGAAAGGAAGAAGGTATACATTTAAAATTTTTATAACATATTTTTATGTTTAGTTTGTAATGCATCTATACATTTCTTTCTCAGAGTAACATATTTTTTGCAGCATATTTTTACTTGGACCTGGTGGTGCAGATGGTGGAGGGAAGTGTGAAGATGGAGGGAAGTGTGAATCCCTAGGGGTGCTAAGAAAATGAGAGGTTGGGACCAGAATATAAATGAGGAAGACTCACGTAGGAGATAGAGGGAAAAAAGAGGAGCAAAAGTAATATAAATAACACCAGCTTACCCTGCTTTATTGCACTTTATTATGTTTCACAGATACTGCAGTTTTTGCAAATTGGTTTCGTGGCAACAAGCCAAGCAACTTTACTAGTGCCATTTCCCCAACAGAGTTTGCTCATTTTGTGTCATGTTTTGGTAATTCTTGCAATATTTCAAACTTTTTAATTAGTATTATATCTGCTGCAATGATCCATGATCAGTGAACTTTGGTATACTACAGTGATTCACCGAAAGATTAGACGATGGTTAGCATTTTTTGACAATTTTTTTTTTTTTTTAATTAAGGCATGTATGTAGCTTTCTTAGGTATCATGCTATTGTGCACTTAGTAGTAGACTACAGTAGAGTGTCGACATAACTTTCACATGTGTGGAGAATCAAAAACATGTGTGTGACTTGTTTTATTGTGAGATTCACTTTATTGCAGTGGTCTGGAACTGAACCCACAGTATCTCTGAGGTCTGCCTGTATTGATGATGAGGCCTCTGGAGTGAAAGGGTAGAGGGTACATCATATTTTACATATATTTGTCTCCATTCAAGTCTCCTCCCTCTCCCCCCACCCTGATCTATACCAGTTCTTTTGGAAAACTCAGTATCATCCCCCTCATCTGGATAATTCTTCTTCCCCTGGATTCCCATCAAGTGGTTCCTGTAGATATGGGCAACACTGAATCCCCTAAGAGGATGGAGTGTACTACCAAGAATGGCATTGCTGACTCAATGGACGTGAATTTGAGCAAACTCTGGTAGATGGTGAAGGACAGGGAAGCCTAGTGTGCTACAGTCATGGGATCACAAAAAGTTGACTGAACAACAAAAGCAACCAAGAAGGGCTAAACAGAATGGTGGTTAAATGGTAAGGAGAAAGATGGGGGAACTTGGTACTGTAACCAGCTGTTCTGTGACTTAGGTGTTTCCAAGGAAGTAAGATTTTCAGGGCTAAAATCAGGATAATTCCCCCAAAATCAGGATAGTTGATCACCTTTGAATTTCTAAGGAGGGTTTCTAAAATTGACAACCAAAATTGTCCTGACTAATAAGGTAGGAAACTATTGTGGTCAAATCACCTAATGAGAAATTTGGTGGAGATTTTCACCTTAATGCCTCACCCTCAAAGCAATTAGTTAAGCAAGGATATGATTTGGGATGTTAATCAATGAATTATAATTGTAGTAAATGCAAAGGGGATGTATGCAATAGTCTCTATTAAAAAAAAAAAAAAAAAAAAGAGGCTTCATGAGGATTCCCCTATATAGAAATGGCCATATCACACAATAATTATATCAGAGCCTCATCTCTCTATATAAACTTTGAAAGTACACATAAAGAGCTACTTAGAACATATCACAGTAAATTGTAAGGAAACAACTGAAAGGGTTTAATTGCATATACATTAATTGCTAATCTGTTGTGTACCACCCAATTCTGTATTCAGATAGTAACACCTCTCTAAAGCCTAAGCCTTACTTTGGGTTCTTTAAAAAGCAGAGCCTGAGACAAGGATACCAGTGCAAGTAGTTTATTGGGAGTGAGAAAGCCAACAAAGGTCTGTTAATGAACTGTACTATACTGGGAGATGGGTCCAGTCCTGATGAGATTCTGGTGAATTGTGTGGAGAGTACCCCTGATTGGTTCCACAGGATGATGGAGACTTGGGAATAATTAACCAATGGTTCCTTCCAACCTATGGTTGAAAGTTGCCCCCAGGAACATTAACACCCTGGGTTTTGGGGTCCTGTGGTCTGGCCACCTTTTATCTCTGAGATGCTATTGTTCACTCCCTGTATCTTACCCCTAGTTGTACAAAAACCAGGTAGGCTGAAATGATAGATACAAGACACTGGAAGTGTTGTCTATAGCACACTCATATTTCTGCTTGTAATTGTTCTTTCCACCCTAAAGAAATCCAGCTGTCAACTAAAAAATTATTCAGAACCTAACAACTGAGAGTTATATTTTATTCTTCAGGAATTTTTAGGACTTCAAGCCTGGGAGGCAGCATCTCAAGTACCCCTGAGAGAACTGCTCTGTGGTGGTGAGGGGGAAGCCGGGTGTTTTGCAACAAAAGGCAGGTAGTCTGAATGTCAAAAGATTATTGTTAATTAAAGGAAAACCAGATATGTCAGGTTAAAAAAATTTAGCACTTTTCTATGGATGGGAAGATGGAAGAGTCTGGGCTCACTGAAAACATTCCTTTGATAATGCATCTCAGCCACCTGGGACCAGTATCTTGTATTTCACATCCTGAGTTTCCTCAGGGCTCACAGTAGCTAGTGGCTGCAGTCTGATGGCTGCTAAGTGGCAAGTTTTCTTTTCTTTCCTGAGTTCCCTCAGGGCTCACCAGTTTACCATCAGTGGTGGCTGCAACTCCTGATGACTGTGACATCCTCTGCTTACTGCTATGACAGGCAATATTCCATTTATCACAGCTAAAGCTGAAGGAGATCCTTAAAGATGGTATAGGGACAAGAGGCTTATTTCATGATGTCTACTAGTGGCTGGGAGAGGTAAGAGTGATTTTAAACCACACACAGAGTTTTGGTAGAGCACGATCAGATACCCAGACTCCTGATGTCCATTCCAGGGCACACATGTTGGCGCTGTGTCTGTGGACTGTGGACTCTGCAAATACAATTTCGATATTAACATGAGAACAAAGCAAAATATCCTCTGATGCTTTGAAATGTATTCTTTTAAGAACTTGATATTTCCCTTTCCTCCTTTAGCTTAATTTTTTTTCAGCTTTTTTGAGGTAAATTTACATACAAAATTGTAAGATATATAAAGTATACATTGTGGAGCTTTGGTATATGTACACACTGTGAAAGAATCCCCCCTCACCCCGCCCCCCCAGCCAATTTGGTTAATCAACACATCCATCTCCTTATTTACTTCCTTATTCATTTACTTTTGATGAGAATATTTAAGTTCTACTCTTAGAAAATTTCAATTTTGCTATTCAGTTTTATCAACTATAGTCACCATGTTTTACATTAAGTCCTTGAACCCTATTTTCATCTTATAGCTAAAAGTTTGTACCGTTTTATGAGCCTCTTCCAAATCTTCCAACCCTCTTACCTTGGGAACCACTTCTGTACTCTCTGCTTCTAGGAATATGACTTTTTCCTGATTTATTCTTAACAGAAGCATTTTATCAGAGAAAAATAAAGAATAAAGCCACATGTTATTTGGTGCCAGAAACCATTAGTTTGCATAATGAACCCTGTGCCTACTTACTGAAAAGCTTCAGGCAAAGTGACTGCTTAAACTTGGTTTATTCATCAGTGAAATTGATCTTGTTGAGGCAGCAGTGAGCCATGGCATGAAACAAGATCTTAATTTCCTGTCCAGGAATTGAACCTGGGTAGCCTGGATGAAAACCAGGAATCCTAGCCACCAAACCAGGCAAGATTAGAGGCTAGAAACTATTTTTTCCCTGGACCTTTGCCCCCAGTGAAAAACACACTTATCATGGAGGCAGAAACTGTAAATGCAGGTACAAAGTTTATTATTAGAGACATAGGATAACAGCAAGTGGGAGAAGACACAGAGAAATGGTTTGTTTAGTTAAGATAGAAGCAAGGAAGAAATGCACACCCAGAGAGAAAGGGTGTGAGCATCCTCCTAGTGAGGAGGAGTGCAGTAAAGAGGCAGTTAAGTCACTTACGTAGGTCAGTTTTCCCGGACCTTTGTTTACAGGTAGGCAACTATCCCCATTTCTTTTTCCACATTTGACCTACCCTGGGACCCTCCTCTGAGTGCACATGCCTCCTCAGTGAAGATGGATCTTGAAGTGAAGACCTCTGTGAGGAGCAAGACTCATTATGGTCTGGTGTTATCCCCTGACTTTTGACACCCAAAGAGCCTTTCTGCACATGTGTAGCATCTCCTTTGTCCCCAAAATGGGGGGAGTGCAGATCCCTTAATCCTTTACCCAAACAGGGTTTTGCCTCTGTTTGTCCTTGCTTTGAATGTTACCTTGACCATTGCTTTCAGTATTACCTTAAGGTGTTTACAAGAGACAAAGACTGGCTATTTACCCTGTCTCTGTCGTTACTTCCATTTCCAAGGCCAAACAGAAGGCTGATTGTAATGCTTTAACTAGAGCCCATCTATCTCTTGTCTTGAGCAATGCTAACAGTTGTAAGTATCCAGCCTTTGTGCCCCATGAAGGGCAAACAGGAGGCCAGTTGTAAATGTCTAACTTGGAGCCCATCTATTCCTGCCTCAAGATGAGTAGAGCATTTTCTATCTCACAAGATTCTGCTGGGAAATCAAATAAAATCCATCATATCAAGAGGTTTGTGAGCCATAGTTACCAGTGCCAGTTGTCAGTGTCACTGAAAGTTCTAATAAAACGTTTGCCCAGTGGGACATTTTTGGAGGGTCTATGATGCTGTGAGTTCTGTAAAACTTGTTTTCCTGTGTTCAACCCTACCTCAGAAGACCACAGTGCAATAAAGTTAAGGGGCAGCAACCAGAAACCCATGCAATGCTATGATTAGTATAACACATTGATTGACTGTTTTATTTGCTTGGAACTTAGCACATGAAAACTGTGTTAGATAATAAATATAGACTAACCCAGGGAAGGGCGGCCATAGTGTTTCACAAAGAATTTTGAAACTGTATTTGAGACTCCTGTTCTTTTGTTGTTGGAGGGCTCAGGAGAGCCTAGTGGTTCTGCCGTGGGTGTATCTGTCGGCCTTTGTGGTGGAAGCATAGCAGACCACAGAGGCTAACAGAGGGCTCCAGTGGCTTTGTTGAAGGCTATCCTCCCTGGAACCCCTGAGAGTGGCTTTGATAATCAGCTTTGACCTTATGCTTGAAAAGAAATCAGTACTGTTCTTGTTTGGCCCATCTTTTTCTCTATTCCTTCAGGTTAAAAATGCTCTCTTAAGTCATATGCAAAAGAGTTTTTACCCTAGGGCAGACAGCTTTCAATTAAGAGGGGGGAAAAGCGCTGACTTAAACTCACTGTTACTTCAAACTCAGACCTTCCAGGTGGTAATCCCTGTAAGCCAAATTTCAAAACCTGAGCTTTTGTTAAGCAGGCTGTGGGCAACTCCATTAATAAAAGCGCCTTATCTACAGTCTTTTTAAAGTTCACAGCAATGGTTCTCAAACATTAGCATATGCACAATTCATGAAGATTGTTTTGAAAACATTTAGATTTCTTGGTGGGGTTGGTGGTACTGGTGTGAAGCACTGCTCTGATTTACCCCTGGAGATTCTGCTGGGGTTTACCTTGAAGGATTCCTTCTTTTCTCATGGCAAGGTTTACCCTAGTTGAGTTTCAACCTCTTTGGAATTTCTCACCTTTAACTTGTCCTTCAGTCCTTGTATCTGTATAATTGTTTAATTTACACATTGACAATGAACTTGAGCTCTTGCTAAGAACTGAAAGACCAGAATTAAAGAAAGGCCACAAAAGTGATACATGCACCAACATAGATGAATCTCATAGATATTTTGTGGAGTATTTTGTGGAAAGAAGCCAGACAAAAAAAGAGTTCATGCTACATGATTCCATTTATATGTCTAGAGCATCCTCCCCTGTACCTTCTCACCTATAGCTGAATGTGGCTGGAGAAAAATATACAGCCATACGGATGGGTCTCACATTCATTCATGGTCATCAGCGTCAAGTGCATCTTACCACGATGTGTCGCTTATATTTATCCCATTCATTTATGCTCTCAACGTTCTAGAAAAGCATTCTGTACCCTCTCATCTCTAAGCTTCTACACCAATCTCCTCATTGTTACTCTCAGATGATGGCCATACTTTCCATGTCATAAAGAAAATGGAAACATTCAGAAAAGCACTCCTGTGCTCTCCCATCAACACTAATATGCACCTAACTGCATCCTGCCTTTTTATTTAACTTTTCTCCTATTTGGATGTCTGAAGCCCTATGCTCCAAGCTAAAAGAATAACTCCATTTGCTCACTAGCTCCCATCCATTCCTCAAGTTGTCAAGGTCATCAATCCAAAAATTCTTTTTCTTTCCCTTTCATAATATTTTTGCTTTACTGAAATTTTCACACTTGGAAGCACATGGTTGCTTTTTTCATTCCTAACAATAGTTCTGTCTATCCAGCCATTACTCACTTCTATCCTCTTTACAGTAAATCCTCAAAAAGGTGTTAGTTGCTCAGTCTTCCAGTCTCTCTTGAACTCACTCCATCAAGTTCTGCCCTCATTATACCATTAAACCTGTTTCCATCAAGGCCTCAGGTGATTTCTACATTTACAAAGGTCATCATATGTTCAGTCTAACTCCTTTTATTTTTTTATCTGAGCAGATGATAAACTCCTCTCTTACTGGAAATGCCTTTTCCATTTGGCTTTCCAAGGATCATATTTGCCTGATTTTCTCCTCCTTTGGTTTCCACTATTTTTCCAGTTATCTTCATCTTCCCAGTTTCTAAAAGTTGGGGGATATAGGAACTTAGTTCTTGGAACTTTTTCTAGTCTCTGCATTGGTTGTTTCAACCAGAGATATGGTTTTAAATATCTTAAAAATAAGTAAATAAATAAATAATAAATATTTATTGATACCTACCAAATTTATTTTATCAGCCTGGACCTCTCTCCTCAACTATAGACTCTTTTAACCAACCCCTCTTGCCCACTGCTATATCCAATGTGTTGTCTCACAGATATTTAAAATAAGCACATCCAAAGCTGGGTTCCCATTAATTGACTCCAAACTTGCTCATTTGCAATCTTCTTCACCTCAACAAATGCTCAAGCCCATACTGTTAGTATTATTATTGAATCCTCTGTTTCATAAACTGTATGTGATTAAAAAAAAACAAAAACAAAAAAATATTATTACACTTCCTTCAAAATATGTCCTCAGTTTGACAACCTCTCAGACCCTTCATTGTTACCATAGTTTAAGCCACCACAACCATGAGGGCCTGGAAGAAGCTCTTCATCACATCTCTGATTGCATCTCATTACTCTTCAATCAGGGCTTCCCTGGTAGCTCAGCTGGTGAAGAATCTGCCTGCAATGTGGGAGACTTGGTTCAATCCCTGAGTTGGGAAGATCCTCTGGAGAAGGGAAAGGCTAACCACTCCAGTGTTCTGGCCTGGAGGATTCCATGGGCTGTATAGCTGTATAGTCCATGGGGTCAGAAAGACGGAGTGACTTTCACTTTCACTCTCCCATGTTCTCACTTAATTCCAGCTACCCTAGGGTTCTCACCACCAGACATCACTGATTCAGGGCCTCTACCCCAGATGTTACTTCTGTCTGGAATTTTCCTTCCTGAGGTGTGCACGGCTTACTCTTGTCCTTCATATGTTTCCTCAAATAGCCCTCCTCAGTGAAGACTTCCCTACCTGATTTATCTTCACTATCCAATTGTAACCCTCTCACTCCCAACATTTGTTCCACTTCTTTCTTCACCTCTTCCTTCTTTTCTTTCTTCCCTGCCTCCTTTCTTGCCTTTATTCCTCCCTTCCTTCCTTCTTCCCTTTTTCCATTCCTTCCTTCTTTCCACCCTCTTAATTTTTTCTCTAGCATTTTCATCAGGCTTATTATATGTCCTTTCCATTCGAATTCAGGTTTTAAGAGGGGAGGTTTTTGTGAGTGCTTGTTCATTCCTGTATTGCCAGCACCTAAGACAGTGCCTTGCACATAATAGGCATTCAATATACACTGATGGAATTAATCAATTGTTAAATGAATGCAGGGGATGTTGGGCTTTTACTTTTCATAATATGAATGCTATATATCATAAATACAACTCAAGTGTAGCTCAGCTTCTCATTTGTTTAAGCAATCACATCCCATTCTTATACATATCATGCTTACTATCCACAAAAATTTCCAGCTCTTTTTCTTCAGAACTCCTGCCAACCCAGGAGGTCCCTATTGTGTATTCATGAAATTATTTTTAAACTTCACACATGGCTCTTTATAAACTTCACCTTGTTATTTTCAATGCAACAGTCCAAGGCTGTCAAGAGATAATTTTGAATATTGATTTTGATGCATCTTGCATTAACATTCTCTACTCACTTTGATAAACTCTTTCATTTGACTTCATTTATGTTCAGTATAATGTTTAATCAGACAGGACAAATTGAAGAGCTCTGTGTGTTACCAAGAGAGGTTGCATATTTCAGAAACAGCTACACCAACACATGTACAAACTCTTATACTGTGATGTTGCTGTGCCTCCCTGAACCTAGACAAGTCTTCACCTGCCTCAACCAATAGAGTAGGGTGGACATAACTCTACATGACTTCTAAAGCTAAATTAGAGATGATCACACTGCAACTGCCTGGTTCTTTCTTGAGATATGCACCTTGGGACTATGAGCTGATGTGTGAAAAATTCAGCTACCTCAAGGCCATCATTCTGAAGAAATCATATGGAAAGGCCACATGGAGGTAGGGACTATAGCCTGAGGAACCCTAGATACTCAAGTCACCAGTATTTAAGTCTCTGCAGCCCTGTCAAGTGCGTGAAGAAGGCTTAAAGGTGACTCTAGTCTCCACCACCACCTGACTGCAGCTTTATGACAGACCCTAGGCCAGAACCATCTGAGCGACTCAACCCCAAACTCCTGACCCACAGGAATATAACAGATACTAGACGATGACCATGGTTTTAAGCCACTAATGTAATGAGTGGTCTGTGACAGAGCGGTAAGTGACTAACACCTACTGTGCTGTGGAGGGTACCTGGTTGCATCCAGTTGTGGGAGCATCTGTTTATTTGACGCAGGTCATGGTATTACATGTGGGGAGCACTCAAGGTAGGGAGAGATGCTAGCATCTTAGAAGCTTTCCTTTAAGATTATGCTGAGTGTTAAGCATCAAAACATAGAGTAGTCCGAGATTGACTAGAATGGTGATATAAGTGGATTGAGACAGAGTGAAGATGATTGGAAAGCAAGCTTTGGGATTTGGGGGCAAGAATGGAGATGCACTCTGAGTCAAATTTTTCTTAGACTGGCCCTCATTTATTTGAGGGAAATTTGAAGAAGCAATTGCTCCAAAACTGAGTTGAAATCTGCTGATAGGCACTCTATTTCTGCATTTGTTCAATCTCTCCATGCCCCTCCTACCCCAGGTCTGACTGGCCAATAAGAGTAACATTTTCTGATAACTTTTGAGCTATAAAGCAGAATGTTTTCTCTCAAAACCTTTGCTCCAAATTTACATTCTCACATTTGAATAAGGAACAAAAACCCAACTCTTTGATTTCCTCCATTAATGTCTGATATATTGCACCCTTTGGATCACCAACATTTCGTCATTTTGAATAGGATTTCAACTGATTTCCTCTTGCCTTTTCTTTTGAGTGTAGGCAGCCTGAGTTTATTTAAAGGAACAAACTCTATATCAAGTTTTTCATTTAAGGTGATATTTTCTCCATCTCTGTGCCTTTGTTCATCTTGCTGTCATGATACCAATATTTTAAAGTGATTATTTTTTCACATTAATCACTTTCTCAACCTGAACTACTGATTTTCTAAGTGTGTACTGTCCAAGAATAGAAAATTTGTTCTTATCTTTTCCCAACATGTCTCTGACAATTCTCTAAGCCAATTTAATCAAAATGTATGAAATTTTTCCTGTTGGACATTTATTTAAGGAGTGGGACACATTGAATAAGGGAAGGCAGCCATGATTGAGTTAAATCAATTTAGATTGTTTTTAAACAAGCTGTAAGGGGTTGGCTTTGTCTTATTCTTCTTTTCCTGGTAGGACTTGACCATGCAAAAAAATGTACACAAGGCTCAGTAGACAAAAGAGAAGCAAAGAAGAATGTTGTTAATTTATGGCACTCGAGTGTCAGACAGCTTAAATCCAATATTCAAATTACAGCTGAGCTGATCTTAGCACTGGAGCCAAAGTGTTTTGTCACCCATGTCCTATTCAGAATCTAAATCATGTTGCTACAATGAAGTGACTCTGACAGCTCTTTTCCAGTTGATCACATGGGGGCCTGAAAGCAGGTCTATAATCTTCCCTTGTGTGCTTAGACCATGCTGAGAGTAAGCAGTAACTTCCGCATGTGGAACAGTAAGTGAAAGAGGTGGGGCCTCAGACACTGCCTTTTATAAACAGGATCCCCTTGCCTACAGTACCCAATCCAATAAGAGTTTCATACTGTGGTCCATCTGGTTATTAACTCATGCTTCTGTGGGAGGAGTAAATAACTGAGGAGAGAGGAGCAAGAAACCCCTTTGCAGGCATTCTCCTGCATGAGGAGGAGGGAGAGGGCCAAAATAACTACCTGAGGAATAGGGTCACACCATTGGTCCTGGCCAGTTCTGGCTGCCAAAACAGACTACCAGAGATTGAGTGGCTTGAACAACATTCAGTTCTCCTATTTCCAGAAGCAAAAAGTGTGAAGTCAAGGTGCCAGCATGGTTGGACTCTTGGAGAAGTTCCTCTTTCTGGATTCTTCACATGGTAGGAGGTGGAGGGACACTGATGGAGAAGGAGTGAGGGGAGACAAACCAGACTGATTGACTGACTATCTCAGGTCTCTTAAGGTATTAATATAAGGGCACTAGTGCCATCCTTTCACACTTCTGGCAGGATGGCAGAGAAGAAGGACGTGCACTCATCTTCTCCTGCAAGAACTCCAAAATTACAACTTGCTGAACAACCATCAACAGGAGAAAGTTGGATCCCACCAAAAAAGATATCCCATGTCCAAGAGCAAAGGAGAAGCCCCAGCAAGACAGTAGGAGGGAAAAGACTGCATTTAGAATCAAACCCCATACCCACCAGAGACACTCAGAGGGCTCAAACAAAATCTTGCATGCACCAGGATCCAGAGACCCGACAGAGACTGAGTCAGATCTGTCTTTGAGTGTTTGAGTATCTCTTGTGGAAATATGGGTCAGTAGTGGCCTGTTGCAAAGTTGTTGCAGGGGTAGGGGCTTTAGGTGCAAAAGACCTGGGTCACACAAAATGTGTCTTAAAAAAGGACACCATTAAGCACACCACAGAGCCGCAGAGCAGACGACACACAAACTGCAGAATAATTATACCAAATAAATTCTTGCACTATTAAGTAAGTTCTAGGATGCACCACAGATTTCCCAACCTGGGGATCTCCCAATGAACTGAGAACTCCAGGAAATTTGACTTTGGAGGCCAGTGGGTTTTAATTACAGAACTTACACAGGACTGGGAAACAGACTCTTGGAGGGCACAAACAAAACATTCCACGCATCAGGACTCAGGAAAAAGCAGTAGTGACCCCACAAGAATCTGACACAAATTTGTGTCCAAGAGTCTGGCAGAGGTGCAGATTGGCAGTGGCCAGCTGCCAGGTCGGAGGCACTGAGTGTGGCAATGCATGGGACCTTTTGAAGGAAGTCACTGGTATCTTCATTACCTCCATTAGAGACGTCCTTTTCATTCTAGGGGACTGGAAAGCAAAAGTAGGAAGTCAAGAAACACCTGAAGTAACAGGCAAATTTGGCCTTGGAGTAAGGAATGAAGCAGGGCAAAGGCTAACAGAGTTTTGCCACGAGAACGCACTGGTCATAGCAAACACCCTCTTCCAACAACACAAGAGAAGACTCTACACATGGACATCACCAGATGGTCAACACCAAAATCAGATTGATTATATTCTTTGTAGCCAAAGATGGAGAAGCTCTATATAGTCAGCAAAAGCAAGACTGGGAGCTGACTGTGGCACAGATCACAGTCTGTGATCTGACTGTGAACTCCTTATTGCCAAATTCAGACTTGAAGAAGGTCAGGAAAACCACTAGACCATTCAGGTATGACCTAAATCAAATCCCTTATGACTATACAATGGAAGTGAGAAGTAGATTTAAGGGACTGATATCTGATAGACAGAGTGCCTGATGAACTATGGACAGAGGTTCATGACATTGTACAGGAGACAATGATCAAGGCCATCCCCATGGAAAAGAAATGCAAAAAGGCAAAATGGTTGTCTGTGGAGGCCTTACAAATAGCTGTGAAAAGAAGAGAAGCAAAAAGCAAAGGAAAAACAGAAAGATATACCCATCTGAATGCAGAGTTCCATTTGGAACACTGAATGCAGTGTTCCAAAGTTCTTTGGAACACTGAAGAAAGCCTTCCTCAGTGATCAATGCAAAGAAATAGAGGAAAACAACAGAATGGGGAAGACTAGAGATCTCTTCAAGACAATTAGAGATACCAAGGGAACATTTCATGCAAAGATGGGTTCGATAAAGGACAGAAATGGTATGGACCTAACAGAAGCAGATGATATTAAGAGGAGGTGGCCAGAATACACAGAAGGACTGTACAAAAAAGATCTTCACGACCCAGATAATCACAATGGTGTGATCACTCACCTAGAGCCAGACATCCTGGAATGCGAAGTCAGGTGGACTTTAAAAAGCATCACTATGAACAAAGCTAGTGGAGGTGATGGGATTCCAGTTGAGCTGTTTCAAATCCTGAAAGATGATGCTGTGAAAGTGCTACACTCAGTATGCCAGCAAATTTGGAAAACTCAGCACTGGCCACAGGACTGGAAAAGGTCAGTTTTCATTCCAATCCCTAAGAAAGGCAATCCCAAAGAATGCTCAAATTACCAAACGATTGCACTCATCTCACGGTAGTAAAGTAATGCTCAAAATTCTCTAAGCCAGGCGTCAGCAATACATGAACCATGAACTTCCAGATGTTCAAGCTGGTTTTAGAAAAGGCAGAGGAATCAGAGATCAAATTGCCAACATGCACTGGATCATCAAAAAAGCAAGAGAGTTCCAGAAAAACATCTATTTCTGCTTTATTGCTGATGCCAAAGCCTTTGACTGTGTGGATCTCAAGAAACTGTGGAAAATTCTGAAGGAGATGGGAATACCAGACCACCTGACCCATCTCTTGAGAAACCTATATGCAGGTCAGGAAGCAACAGTTAGAACCAAACATGGAACAACAGACTGGTACGTCAAGGCTGTATATTGTCACCCTGCTTATTTAACTTCTATGCAGAATACATGATGAGAAATGCTGGGCTGGAAGAAGCACAAGCTGGAATCAAGATTGCCGGGAGAAATATCAATAGCCTCAGATATGCAGATGAAACCACCCTTATGGCAGAAAGTGAAGAGGAACTTTTTAGCCGCTTGATGAAAGTGAAAGAGGAGAGTGAAAAAGTTGGGTTAAAGCTCAACATTCAGAAACTAAGATCATGGCATCTGGTCCCATCACTTCATGGGAAATAGATGGGGAAACAGTGGAAACAGTATCAGACTTTACTTTTTGGGGCTCCAAAATCACTGCAGATGGTGACTGCAGCCATGAAATTAAAAGACGCTTACTCCTCGGAAGGAAAGTTATGATCAACCCAGATAGCATATTAAAAAGCAGAGACATTACTTTGCCAACAAAGGTCCATCTGGTCAAGGCTATGGTTTTACCAGTGGTCATGTATGGATGTGAGAGTTGGACTGTGAAGAAAGCTGAGCACTGAAGAATTGATGCTTTTGAAATGTGGTGTTGGAGAAGACTCTTGAGAGTCCCTTGGACTGCAAGGAGATCTAACCAGTCCATCCTCAAGGAGATCAGTCCTGGGTGTTCATTGGAAGGACTGATGCTGAAGCTGAAATCCGATACTTTGGCCACCTGATGTGAAGAGTTGACTCATTGGAAAAGACCCTGATGCTGGGAGGGATTGGGGGCAGGAGGAGAAGGGGGCGACAGAGGATGAGATGGCTGGATGGCATCACCGACTCGATGGACATGAGTTTGAGTAAACTGCGGGAGTTCGTGATGGACAGGGAGGCCTGGCATGCTGCGATTCATGGGGTCACAATGAGTTGTACACGACTGAGTGACTGAACTGAACTGAACTGAGTCTGGTATCAGGTCAAACAAGAGGGAGGGAACACAACGCCACCAATCAACAGAAACTTGGATTTAAGATTTACTGAGCATGGCCCCACCCATCAGAACAAGAGCAGTTTCCCCCACAGTCAATCTCTCCCATCTGAAGGCTTCCATAAGCCTCTTATCCTTATCCATCAGAGGCCAGAAAGAATGAAAACCACAATCACAGAAAACTAATCAAATGATCACATGGACTGCAGCCTTGTCTAACTCAATGAAACTATGAACTATCTCATGTAGGGCCACCCTTCTGAAAAAATGTGGTCCATTGAGAACGGAATGACAAACTACTTCAGTATTCTTGCCTTGAAATCCCCATTAATAGTATGAAAAGGAAAAAGATATGACACTGAAATGAACTCCCCAGGTCGAAAGGTGCCTAATATGCTACCGGAGAAGAGTGCAAAAATAGCTCCAGAAAGAGTGAAGAGACAGTGCCAAAGTGAAAACAATGCCGAGTTGTGGATGTGACTGGTGATGGAAGTAAAGTCCAATGCTGTAAAGACCAATATTGCATACAAATCTGGAATGTTAGGTCCATGAATCAAGGGAAATTGGAAGTGGTCAAACAGGAGATGGCAAGAATAAACATCAACATTTCAGGAATCAGTGAACTAAAATGGACTGGAATGGGCAAATTTAATTCAGATGACCATTATATCTACTACTATGGGCAAGAATCCTTTAGAAGAAAAGGAGTAGCCACCACAGTCAACAAAAGAGTCTGAAATGCAGTACTTGAAGGCAATCTCAAAATGACAGAATGATTTCTGTTCATTTCCAAGGCAAACCATTAAATATCACAGTAATCCAAGTCAAGTCCCAACCAGTAATGCTAAATAAGCTGAAGACTTACAAGACCTTCTAGAAGCAACACCCAAAAAAGATGTCTTTTTCATCACAGGGGATTGGAATAAAAAAAGTAGGAAGTCAACTGACACCAGTAGAAACAGGCAAGTTTGGACTTGGAAAACAAAATGAAGCAGGGCAAAGGCCAACCAAGTTTTGTCAAGAGAATGCATTGGTCATTGCAAACACTGTCTTCCATCAACACAAGAGAGAACTCTAAATATGGACATCACCAGACGGTCAAAACCGAAATCAGAATAATTATATCTTTGCAGCCAAAGATGGAGAAGCTCTATACAGTCAGCAAAAACAAGACCGGGAAATGACTGTGGCTCAGATCATGAACTCCTTATTTCAAAATTCAGATTTAAATTGAAGAAAGTAGGGAAAACCACTAGACCATTCAGGTATGACCTAAATCAAATATTTTACAATTATACAGTGGAAGTGACAAATCAATTCAAGGGATTCTATCACTCTGTGATAAACAGAGTGTCTGGAGAACTATGGACATATTCATGATATTGTACAGGAGGCAGTGATCAAGACCATCCCCAAGAAAAAGAACTGTAAATAGGCAAAATGGTTGTCTGAGGAGGCCTTACAAATAGCTGAAAAAAGAAGAGAAGCTAAAGGCAAAGGCAAAGGAGAAGAGGAAAGATATACCCATCTGAATGCAGAGTTCCAAAGAATAGCAAGAAGAGGTAAGAAAGCCTTCCTTAGTGATCAATGCAAAGAAATAGAGGAAAACAACAGGATGGGAAAGACTAGGGATCTCCTCAAAAAAATTAGAGATACCAAGGGCACATTTCATGCAAAGATTGACACAATAAAGGACAGAAATGGTATGGACCTAAAGGAAGCAGAAAATATTAAGAAGCGGTGGCAAGTGTACACAGAATAACTATACAAAAAAGATCTTCATGACCCAGATAACCATGATGGTGTGATCACTCGCCTAGAGCCAGACATCCTGGAATGTGAACTTAAGTGAGCCTTAGGAAGCATCATTGTGAACAAAGCTAGTGGAAGTGATGGAATTCCATTTGACATGTTTCAAATCCTAAATGATGATGCTGTGAAAGTGCTGCACTCAATATGCCAGTAAATTTGGAAAATTCAGCAGTGGTCACATGATTGGAAAAGGTCAGTTTTCATTTCAATCCCAAAGAAAAACAATGCTGAAAAATGTTCAGACTACTGCAATATTGCACTCATCTCACACACTAGCAAGTTAATGCTGAAAATTTCCCAAGCCAGACTTTAACAGTACATGAACTGTGAACTTCCAGATATTTAAGCTGGATTTAGAAAAGGCAGAGGAACCAGAGATCGAATTGCCAACATCCATTGGATCTTAGAAAAAACAAGAGAGTTCCAGAAAAACATCTACTTTTGTTTTATTGACTATGCCAAAGCCTTTGACTGTGTGGATCACAACAAACTGTGGAAAACTCTTCAAGAGATGGGAATACCAGACCACCTTACCTGCCTCCTGAGAAATCTATATGCAAATCAAGAAGCAGCAGTTAGAACTGAACATGGAACAAGACTGGTTCCAAATAGGGAAAAGTGTACCTAAAGGTTGTATATTGTCACCCTGTTTATTTAATTTATATGCAGAGTACATCATGCAAAATGTCTGGATGGATCAAGCACAAAGTGGAATCAAGATTTCTGGGAGAAATATCAATAACCTCAGACATGCTGATGACACCTTATGTCTGAAAGTGAAGAAGAACTATAGAGACTCTTGATGAAAGTGAAAGAGGAGAGTGAAAAGGTTGAGTTAAACCTCAACATTCAAAAAACTAAGATCGTGGCAACTGATCCCATCACTTCATGGCAAATAGATTGGGAAACAGTGGAAACAGTTATAGACTTTATTTTGGGAGGCTCCAAAATCACTGCAGATGGTGACTGCAGTCATGAAATTAAGAGACATTTGCTTCTTGAAAGAAAAGTTATGACCAACCTAAACAGCATATTAAAAAGCAGAGACATCACTTTGCCAACAAAGTTTCATCTAGTCAAAGCTATGGTTTTCCAATTGTCATGTATGGATGTGAGAGTTGGACTATAAAGTTTAGCACCAAAGAACTGATGATTTTGAACTGTGGTGTTGGAGAAGTCTCTTGAGAGTCCCTTGGATTGCAAAGAGGTCAAACCAGTCAATCCTAAAGGAAATCAATACTGAATATTCATTGGAAGGACTGATGCTGAAGCTGGAACTCCAAAGCTTTGGCCACCTGATTTGAAGAACTGACTCATTGGAAAAGACCCTGATGCTGGGAAAGGTTGAGGGCAGGAGGAGAAGGGGACGACAGAGGATGAGATGGTTGAGTGACACCTCTGACTTGTTGCCGGGCCTGCCGGCAAAACGAACAGGTCGAGGACGCAATCACCAGAGCACCTGAGAAATAAAAGACTCGGAAAGATGGGGTTGAGAGGGACGGAGTCAGCTTGTGACTGATTCCGACGACTTTATTGAGGGGTAACATACATATATATACTAACAGGATTCACCAAATTTTAGATCAAAGACTTGCATACGTGCAGAACTGCAGACACTAGTTTTAGCTCAGGAGTTTTATCTTAACTCCAGCAGAGCATGGCACCAGCGTCTTACAATCAGGTAAAGACTACCTAGACATAAGCCATTCACAGGAGCCAGATAATCTTATTAGAGTCAGGAAAATGGGCAAATGGTGGCTGCAGCGATTTCCTTGAGGGAGGTGAGAAAGGCCAATTTGCACTTTAATAAATCAGGGGTGGCGGGACAGAGAGGGACCTCTTAGATCTCTCTCAGGGCCGAGAAGGGGCCTGAGCAGTCAGGCCGGCTCCCCGCAACTTGTTGAACATGAGTTTGAGCAAACTCCAGGAGCTGTTGATGGACAGGGAGGCCTGGCGTGCTGCAGTCCATGGGGTCACAAAGAGTCAGACACGACTGAGTGGCTGAACTGAACTGAACTGAACTGAACTGTGCCATTCCTGGGGCTCTAGCCTCATAATCTAATTATCTGCTAAATGCCCCAGTTCCAAATAATTTCAAACTTAATATTTGAACTTCAGCAGGTGAAATAGGGGAGAAAATAAACTTACAGTCCACAATACCATCCTTCATCTGCCCAGACTTCCCCAGACTTTTATTTCCTCTTATGTAACTGAATTTAACATCTAGGTCAAGAGTTGAGATTGATCGTAACTGATTCTTCAGGACAGTTATAACAAGCCACTCCAAGACTTAGTGGTTTAAAATCATAACTTTTCATTGTTTCTTGTGAATCTGTAAATCAATTGGATGGTTCTGCCGATCTTGACTGGGCCCACTTACTCATCTGCCTGTGGTCAGCTGGAGGGTCAGCTAAAGACTCACTGATCTAGGTTGAATTCACTTGGGACAACATAAGTCTTTTCCATATGTTTCTCAAATCTTTTCAGTAGGTCAGCGTGGACATGTCCTCATGATGTTTGCAGAAAACCAAGAGTAGAAAGTTTCTACTTGTGTCACATATCCTTTCATGGGCCAACTGAACCAGTCCCTTATAAAGGAAATCAAACCTGAATATTCATTGGAAGGACTGATGCTGAAGCTGAAGCTCCAATACTTTGGCCACCTGATGCAAAGAGCTGACTCTTGTTAGAAAAGACTCTGATGCTGGGGAAGACTGAAGGCTGGAGAAGGGAATGATAGAGGACGAGGTGGTTGGATGGCATCACCGACTCGATGGACATGAGTTGGAGTAAACTCCAGGAGTTGGTGATGGACAGGGAGGCCTGGAAAAGAGTCAGACACAACTGAGCAACTAAACAAGATGATGAACAGAATCAAGAAAACCAATATGTCAGGAGAGTCATGCTGTCACCTTCTTGACTCTGGTGTCACCCCCATAGAATTTTCAATGTTAATATAAATGTCCTATATCTATGAGGTCCAATATGGTGGCCTCAAGCCATATGTGGCTATTTAGTTTCTATTTAATTTATGAGATAAAATTGGAAAATGAGTTTCTTAACTCTAATAGCCACATTTTATGTATTAATATCTAGCAGTATACTGATTACTGTTGCTAATATTTTACTCTAAATCAGTGAGGTGAAAAATTGTGTTATTATACTTAGAAGTTCCTATAATAAGTCAACATATACCATTAATTTGCCATATTTGAAACAAGGCTGGCATAAACTGACGAGGTCAAACTCAGCCAGTTTATTTGTTAGGGGGAGAGCAGCCAACATAGTGGAGAACCGGCTGAAAGGTTGCAATGAAGCCAAGTCTCAGAACTAGTTAGCTCTACTTCACCTACAGACATTGATTGGCAGGCAGACTTCAGACTCCACACAACTCTGCTCTGGGCTCAATAAAAGCTATGTGTCTACTTTCTGGTGATTTAATAGTAATTTCCATAAAATACCCAACTAACACAAAGGCAGCAAGTTGTCAGTTTAGTTCTCTCCCTCAGTTGTGTCCAACTCCTTGCAACCCCATTGACTGCAGCATACCAGGCCTCTCTGTCCACCACCAGCTCCTGGAGTTTGCTCAAATTCATGTCCAATTAGTCAGAGATGTCATCCAACCATCTCATCCTCTGGCGTCCCCTTCTCCTCCCACCTTCAACTTTCCCAGCATCAGGGTCTTTTCCAATGAGCCAATTCTTCCATCAGATGTCCAAAGTATTGGAGTTTCAGCTTCAGCATTAGTCCTACCAATGAATATTCAGGACTGATTTCCTTTAGGATTGACTTATTTGACCTCCTTGCAGTCCAAGGGACTCCCAAAAGTTTTCTCTAACACCACAGTTCAAAAGCATCAATTCTTTGGTGCTCAGCTTTCTTTATGGTCCAACTCTCACATCCATACTTGATTACTGGAAAAACCATAGATTTGACTAGACAGAACTTTGTTGGCAAAGTAATTTCTCTGAAGTCCATCACTGTTTCCACTGTTTCCCCATCTATTTGCCATGAAGTGATGGGACCGGATGCTGTGATCTTAGTTTTCTGAATGTTGAGTTTTAAGTCAACTTTTTCACTCTCCTCTTTTACTTTCGTCAAGAGACTTTTTAGTTCTTTGCTTTCTGCCATAAGGGTTGTGTTATCTGCATATCTGAGGTTATTGATATTTCTCCCGACAATCTTGATTCCAGCTTGTTCTTCATCCAGTTCAGCATTTCTCATGATATAACTCTGAATAAACGTTAAATAAGTAGGGTGAAAATATACAGCCTTGATGTGCTCCTTTCCTGATTTGGAACCAGTCTGTTGTTCCACGTCTGGTTCTAACTGTTGCTTCTTGACCTGCATACAGATTTCTCAGGAGGCAGGTAAGGTGGTCTGGTATTCCCATCTCTTTAAAAAGAGTATTCCAGTTTGTTGTGATCCATACAGTCAAAGGCTTTGGCATAGTCAATAAAGCAGAAGTAGATGTTTCTCTGAAACTCTTTTGCTTTTTTGATGATCCAGCAGATGTTTGCAATTTGATCTCTGGTTCCTCTGCTTTTTCTAAATCCAGCTTGAACATCCGGAAGTTCACAGTTCATGTACTGTTGAAGCCTGGCTTGGAGAATTTTAACATTACTTTGCTAGCATGTAAGATGAGTGCATTTTGTGGTAATCTGAACATTTTTCAGCATTGCCTTTCTTTGGGATTGGAATGAAATCAGACCTTTGCTAGTTCTCTGGCCACTGCTGAGTTTTCCAAATTTGCTGGCATATTGAGTGCAGCAGTTTAACAGCATCATCTTTTAGGATTTGAAATAGCTCAACTGGAATTTCATCACCTCCACTAGCTTTGTTCATAGTGATGCTTCCTAAGACCCACTTGGCTTTGCATTCCAGGATGTCTGGCTCTAGGTGAGTGATCACACCATCGTGGTTACCTGGGTCATGAAGATCTTTTATGTATAGTTTTTCTGTGTATTCTTGCCACCTCTTCTTAATATCTTCTGCTTCTTTTAGTTCCATACAATTTCTGTCCTTTATTTTGCCTGTCTTTGCCTGCAATGTTCCCTTGGTAGGTCTAATTCTCTAGAGGAGATGTCTAGTCTTTCCCATTATATTGTTTTCTGCTATTTCTTTGCACTGATCACTAAGGAAGGCTTTCTTACCTCTCCTTGATATTCTTTGGAACTCTGCATTCAGATGGGTATATTTCCTTTTCTCCTTTGCCTTTAGCTTCTCTTCTTTTCTCAGCTATTTGTAAGGCCTCCTCAGACAACCATTTTGCCCTTTTGTATTTCTTTTTCCTGGGGAATGATCTTGATCACTGCCTCCTGTACAATGTCACAAATCTCTGCCCATAGGTTCTTTATCCAGGTCATGAAGATCCCCAGGAGAAGGAATAGCAATCCACTTCAGAATTCTTGTCTGGAAAATCCCACTCTTTCTATCAGATCTAATCCCCTAAAATATTTCTCACTTCCACTGTGTAATCATAAGGAATTTGATTTAGGTCATACCTGAATGGTCTAGTGGTTTCCCCTACTTTCTTCAGTTTAAGTCTGAATTTGGCAATAAGGAGTTCATGATCTGAGCCACAGTCAGCTCCCGGTCTTGTTTTTGCTGACTGTATAGAGCTTCTCCATCTTTGGCTGCAAAGCATATAATCAATCTGATTTCGGTGTTGACCATCTGGTGATGTCCACGTGTAGAGTCTTCTCTAGTGTTGTTGGAAGAGGGTGTTTGCTATGCCCAGTGCGTTGTCTTGGCAAAACTCTATTAGCCTTTGCCCTGCTTCATTCCTTACTCCAAGGCCAAATTTGCCTGTTTCTCCAGGTGTTTCTTGACTTCCTACTTTTGCATTCTAGTCCCCTATAATGAAAAGGACATCTTTTTGGGGTGTTAATTCTAAAATGCCTTGTAGGTCTTCATAGAACCGTTCAACGTCAGCTTCTTCAGCATGACTGGTTGGGGCATAGGCTTGGGTTACTGTGATATTGAATGGTTTGCCTTGGAAACAAACAGAGATCATTCTGTCATTTTTGAGAGTGCATCCAAGTACTGCATTTTGGACTCTTTTGTTGACTATGATGGCTACTCCATTTCTTCTAAGGGATTCCTGCCCACAGTAGTAGATATAATGGTCATCTGAGTTAAATTCACCCATTCCAGTCCATTTTAGTTTGATGATTCCTAGAATGCCGACATTCAGTCTTGCCATCTCCTGTTTGCCCACTTCCAATTTGCCTTGATTCGTGGACCTAACATTCCCAGTTCACATGCAATATTGCCCTTGACAGTATCAGACCTTGCTTCTATCACCAGTCACATCCACATCTGGTATTGCTTTTGCTTTGGCTCCATTCCTTCATTCTTTCTGGAGTTATTTCTCCACTGATCTCCAGCAGCATATTGGGCACCTACCGACCTGGGGAGTTCCTCTTTCAGTATCCTATCATTTTGCCTTCTCATACTGTTCATGAGGTTCTCAAGGCAAGAATACTGAAGTGGTTTGCCATTCCCTTCTCCAGTGGACCACATTCTGTCAGACCTCTCCCCCATGACCCGGCTGTCTTGGGTGGCCCCACACAGCATGGCTGAGTTTCACTGAGTTAGACACGACTTTGATCCTGTGATCAGATTGGCTAGTTTTCTGTGTTTGCGGTTTTAGTGTGTCTGCCCTCTGATGCCCTCTCGCAACACCTACCGTCTTACTTGGGTTTCTCTTACCTTGGACTTGGGGTATCTCTTCACAGCTGCTCCAGCCGTGCTCCTTACCTTGAAGCACGCAGCCCCTGCTCCTTACCTTGGAGGAGGGGTATCTTCTCATGGCCGCCCCTCCCGATCTTGAACGTGGAGTAGCTCCTCTCTGCCCTCCTGTGCCCGCTTAGCAGCCGCTCAGCGGTGGGATAGCTCCTCTCGGTTGGGGCCGCTGACCTCCGGGGGTGGGGTAGTTCCTCTCTGCTGCCGCCCCTGACCTTGGGCGTGTGGTAGCTCTTCTCGGCCGCCGCCCCTTACCTCGGATGTGGGGAAGCTCTTCTGGGCCGCAGCTCCTGCGCTGTCTCAGCCTGGCGCCCTTTGTCGCTACCCCTGACCTTAGGCGAGGGGTAGCTCCTCACAGCCACGCTTCTGCGCGGTCCATCGCAGCCGGCGCGCGACCCCAGGGAGTATTATGCATACATGTATCTATTCTCTGGGCTTCCCTTGTGGCTCAGCGGGTAAAAAAATCCACCTGCAATGCGGGAATCCTGGGTTCGATTCCTGGGTTGGGAAGATCCCCTGGAGAAGGGAAAGGCTAGTATTCTTGCCTGGAGAATTCCAGGGACTGTGCAGTCCATGGGGTCACAAAGAGTCAGACACGGCTGAGCAACTTTCCCTTCACTATCTATTCTCTATTTGTACTCAAATATCTTAAGCTTCAGGCCACACAATTTAAGGTGAAAACTCACACTCCTATATAAGGCTCAACCAAAGTTATGACAAAATTCCCACTTTTCAAAAGGCTGATTTATTTTTATCCTGTTTAAAATTTTACTGGCAATTTCTAGTTGTAAAACATCTGTGCTAGAAAATGTGACAAACATAATTTTTGTTAATTACAAGTTGCAAAGTGTTGTTGATGTTGTTTAATACATGATCAATTTTTGTAACTGTTTCAAAGCAAGTTGGGAAAGAGGTGCATTTTTTTGGATGTTTACAGATTATATCTTTCAGCCCTTCCTTGCACATTTTATTTTATATTATTTAAATTCTTCATGCAGTTATTTACCTCTTCATCTGCTTCTGTGTTCTTCTTTTAACAAAATCTAAAGCACCTTGTTTAAAGTCTTCTCCATTAGTTGTAATTCTGCCCATTTCATCTTAGAGTTTTTAATTTATACATTGAGTGAACTGTTACTTTATGCATACCATTTTATGACTGCTGAATTTACATAGCAAGTGTATATTTGAACAATAAAACATGACACTTTAATTTGAATCATCTTTCATTCAGCAGTAATGTAAGCTTTTGGTAGTTTATTATTAATATTATTCAGAAAGGATACAGGATTGATATAATTTCTGAAGTCTTGCAGGCTTACTATCTTATGTTTGTTCCTTCCTACAAGTAGTGACTTAATCTGTGCATGCAATTACTGGTTTACCAACTTTGTCTTTCTAGACTCTCCATCATTATTTACCGGCACTCATTTTCCTTTCATTTGAGATAATTTCTGTGTCTCACATTGTTTTGTTGGATTTTTTGTTTTTAATTTTTATGTTCTATTCATTCAAGAATGCAACTAGCAGGTGTCTATTTGTGGGTTTTCTTTTCTTTCTTTTTTTTTTTTTTTTTACTGTTTTTCTTGGAATTGAAGTTTTAAACCATCATCCTTCAGTGATTTATTGACCTCTTCTCATTTAAACTTAGTCTTTACAGCATTTATTTCTGATTTTCTTTTGTTTCATCCCACCAGATATGTTTATAACTCTAAAACTAGATTTTTATTTTTTAAGTCCTTACATAAGATTTTCTACCATATTGTTTTCATTTCTTTATCTTTTTTCTTTAAATTCTGAGGAAAAAAAATCTCAATTCTATCCTTTGCAGTCTCTGCTTCATCGTGGATTAAATTCTCAATGATGTTGGATCTGTTCTCTTCTATTGAGTAAGAATTTGAATTGGATTTTCCAGAACCAGTGTCCTTAAAAGCCTTTTCTATCTCCTCACTCATATTTGGTACTCTAGTCTGAGGTTCTATATTTCATCTTGTTTGCTGCTGTTGTTTTGATTTTCTCTTTCCATTTTATACTGATTAAGACATGGCTTTTGGGAATTTCCTGGTGGTCAGAGGTTAGGACTTGGCACTTTCACTGCCAGGGCCCAGGTTTCATCCTTGGTTAAGGAACTAAGATCCTGAAAGCTGCATTATACAGTCAAAAATAAATAAATAAACAGAAAAAATACAAGTTTTGTTTCAACAGGTATTCAGTCATTCATTCAACAATTATTTCCCAAACAGCTATCATGCTCAGTAGCATCTTCATCAGATGTTAAACAAAATAATCACACAAATAATTATATCCTGACAAAATCACAGGGTCCCTTGAGAGTATGCGATCTAGAGTAAGAAACAGACTCCTTGGAAAGGTAGCATTGAAACTAAAACCTGAATGAGGAGCAAGAGTAAATTAGTGATGGAGGAGTGGGCTGAGAGTCTGATAGGCAAAGTGTATACAGGAGGTGAAAGATTCTGCTCCTTCCAGTTATTCATCATCTGAATATTTAGGATAAAATCCTCTTTCTCTGTTTTTTAAAATAATTTCATTTATTTTTATTTTTGGCTGTGCCGGGCCTTCGTTTGTCGCTGCATGCGCTTTCCTCTAGTTGCAGTGGGCAGGGAATTCTCATCGTGGTGGCTGGGCTTGCTGCTGAGCGCGGGCCCTAGGGTGCTCTGGCCACTGTAGTTGGGGTTCTGGGGCTCTCGAGCACAGGCTCTGTATTTGTGGGGCACAGGCTTAGTTGCTCCATGGCATGTCAGGTCTTTTCAGACAAGGGAATGAACCAGTGTCTCCTGCATTGGCAGGCAGATTCTTTACTGCTGAGCCAACAGAGAAGCCCCAAATCCTCTTTCTTTCCGTCTGCAGGATTTTTAAGGAGATCACATGAAGGAGTTTTGTGTTTATCTTTGAGGGGTGTTTTTCTCTGGAACTGGGGTAGGGCACAGAGCCTACAGATTGGCCTAAGCTCGGCATGCTGTTGAGTGATGGGGAAGGTGATGGGGAAGGTCTTTCTCAGGTCCAGGCTGAAACCTAATGCTGTGTGCTACCAGTCTAGATGTGTGGATTTCATCCACTGTGAAGTTGCTGACCTGGATGTGTCTCCCCCCATGTGGTCTGTCACTTAAATGTGGCTTTGCTGGGGGGTTAGATGCCAAGATTCTAGTAATCAGGATCAGAAACCAGTGAGAAATATTTTTCTCTTCTTTTTTCCTAGCAAGTAAAACTGCTTTGTATCAGGAAGCAAAACACAAACAACTCCCTCTCACTGACATTACAGAGAGAGGATATTCCTTCTAAATTCTGGAGTTAGGTTACTTGGCACCCTTCATTTTGCGGTCATGTGGTCATTTTGTTTGTTTTGCCTTCTGTGTATTTATATGTGTTTTATTGGCATATAGGGTATTTTAAGAGATGCTATTTAAAACTCTTGATGTCTTTGCATGTATTTTTATCCTGCAAAACTTCTTGGAACTAGTTGATTTTAAAACCATAGATTCTTTTGGTGAGTGAAAATACCTTAGCAGAAAGAAAAATTATGTATAAACCTAGGTCAGCATTTTTATTAAGTAGTATTTTTATTATTGGATATGAATCTCCAAGGATTTGGGTCAGAGAAAGTGATGAGAAGAGAGGACACTGATGTGTGTGGGGAGTCCCTGCCTGAACTTGAATGTCACCTTCCAGGAGTCAGACCCCTTGTTTATAAAAAGGAGAGACTGGGAAAAGTCAGTGTTGTTTGGGTTGTTCTGAAATGTTCTAGGGCCTTCTCACTCAAAGTATGCTCCTGCACCAGTTGTGTTATATCACCCTAGAGCTTGTGAGAAATACAGAATCTCAGGTCCCCATCCAAGGATTCTGACTCTGGATTTTAACAAGATTTTATGTGATTGCTACAGTTGGTAAAGTTTGAGAAGCACTGATCCAGGGGCTCTGGTGGCTCTGTGGGAGAGGGAAAGAGAAGGTACAGAGAAGAGGGGTTCTCTTCACTGTGCTCCCTTTGACCTGTGTCCAATAGGAAATTCTGGTTTTTAACTTAAAAAAAATTAGTTAGCAGTGTCCAGATATTTCCTCTTGAGAAAGAAAGGTCCTTATGCAAATAAGAAAATTGTTTGACTAGGTGATTCTCAACATTCATTCAGCGTAAAAGTTTCACAAATACACTTTCTCTCCAAGAAAGAGAAAGGCAAATTTATTATAGCCAAAAGGAAAACAATTACTATCATATCAAGCATACACACTAGATGTCTTAGAGCCCATGTGGGATTAGCTTGAAGCAGGACTGCCAGAAATCCAGGAGAGAGCACACTGCTTTCTTCAGGTGGGAAAAAATTATGCTGTTCCACCCCCAGCAGACAGGCTTACTGTTGGACAACCCCCAAGCTCAGGGGAGGAGCAGGGCAACTTCTGCAATATCCCCAGCCCCCAAGTCAATTTTTAGGGACAGTCAGATTTTGTCATAAGACATAAGATGGCCAAATAGCAAATTATTTCATCAATGATAAAATGTATTCTCACTCATTTGGCAAGACTTATTATTAGTTCTTATTCAACAGCCATAAATTAAATTATTCACATCACCTTTCCTTTTTCTTAGCTGTTGTCACAATAATGTTACATAGCAATCATTCCAAAATCAGTGTCTTAAAACATTATTATTATTTTAAATAATTCCTCACAGAACTGTGGGTTGACTGGGAGACTTTCTGGTCTGGTCTGGGCCAGCTCATTTTCTGAGACTGGAACTGACCAGTTTGAACTGGCCTCTATTGAGGCATCTCTCCTATTGCTCCACTAAGCTAGCTCATGTGTGACTCTGATCCCAGTGGATTCAAGAGAAGCAATAGAGGAAGCAGAAATATGCAAGCGTTTCCCCCGCCTTTGCTTTTCCCCCTTTGCTAACTTCATATTGGCCTAAGTCACATGGCTGAGCTCAGAATGTGAGGGGCTCAAAAGTTCCAGAACAGACATGGATGCAAAGACAGCATTTATCAGTTAAATTGCATTTCAGTTAATTAAATTAAATATCAAGCAACCACACTGATTTTAAACAGGAACTGACAGGAAATTAAACTGAAGAAATACAATCCTCATTGAAAATTGGAATCTTGGAACAGGGATAGCTCAGAGAGATGGATCTCAGTGAACTGCAATAACAGATGATAAGCACTAGTATAAAGTGGATAAGTTCATGGCTTTCTAATATGCTGGTCAGATTATGATAATGTAGGGAAAGGCATATGGCACACATTGTATTTTCTCATGTCTGGTTTGGGAAATAACATGTCCTTCTCTCCTATTGCTACCAAGTCCATGCTCTGTCTGCTTGCCGCATGACAGGCCAATTAACTGAGAGAGGCGGTGTTGAGGCAAGGAATGAGATTTTATTTGGAAAGCTGGCTGAGCGAGAAGATGGCAGACTAATGTCTCAAAATAACCATCTCTTCAGGGCCTGGATGCCAGGTTCTTTTCTAGGACAGAGATGGAGAGGAGTTGAGGAAATAAAGATCGTTATCTTGCAGACATCTGCTGGAATGGCCAATCTCAAGAAGGGGATGTGTTAATCTCTTCAAGCAGAGGGGCAGGTTTCCCTGAGGCAAATCATTTTATATGATTATAATAACAAAAGAATGACACGCAAAGGTTAAAGTCAAAGAAATAGATCATCATGGAGTCAGAATTGACCTTTCCCTGCAACATTGTTAACACACTTAACAAAAGCTAAATTTATGATTGCCCAGCTGATTTATGGCCAGTTCAACTTTACTGGGTACCAGTGTGGCATATTGACCAATTATCTCTGCCAAGTCCTTTGTCCACACTATACTTCAGACCTCCCATCCTAGTTGCCTTTTAAGTACTTTTGAGACAGCGTTTGAGAAAGCTGTGTAGCTGGCAGATATTGCAAGATGCATTTGTCTCTTAAATCTTATAAATAAATAATAAAGTTGCTCAGTCGTGTCCGACTCTTTGTGACCCCATGGACTGCAGCCTACCAAGCTCCTCAGTCCATGGAATTTTCCAGGCCAGAGTCTGGAGTGGGTTGCCATTTCCTTCTTCAGGGGATCTTCCCAACCCAGGGATCGAACCCAGGTCTCCTGCATTCCAGGCAGACGCTTTACCATTTGAGTCACCAGGGAAGCCCATATTTCTTTGAGCCCCTTTTTGGGGCGGGGGGCAAGAATACTCTAGTGGGTTGCCATTCCCTTCTCCAGGAGATCTTCCCAAACCAGGGATTGAACCCAGGTATCCCGCATTGTAGGCAGACGCTTTACCATCTCAAAGTGAAAGTGAAAGTTAAGTCGCTCAGTAGTGTCTGACTCTTTGGGACCCCATGGACTGCAGCCCACCAGGCTCCTCCGTCCATGGGATTCTCCAGGCAAGAATACTGGAGTGGATTGCCATTTCCTTCTCCAGGGAATCTTCCTGACCCAGGGATCAAACCCAGGTCTCCTGCATTGCAGGCAGGCCCTTTAACCTCTGAGCCACCAGGGAACCCTTTGAGCTAGTCGTAAATAGGTTACATCACTCACCTGCTCCTGTATCCCAGAGAAAGCTTTTCTGGGGATGTCCAGACCTGGGAGAAAGAGTCAGACTAAAATCTGTCACCTGCCTGAAGTATGTCAGTAATAACCTCAATTAACTTCAGTCTGGTTTTTTCCTCCTCTTGGAACCAGGAGCATATTGGGTGAAAAGGTTAATGCAGTGCCCTCTTATCTCCTCTGGGCAATTCTGGCCACTTGGAATGGTTTTAAATCTCCTCCCTGGGAAGGAAGTGTTCTTTGCTGTAGTGATAAGGAGATGGTAAAGAGGTCAATTGAGGGAGATTAGGATGCCTACTGACATCTCCCTGTGCTGCTCGGGGTTATGATGAATCTGGGAAGTGAGAGGCTGCAGTTAATTTTAGTTCTGAGCAACTCAGCCTCTAAGGGGTTCTTCTGATAGATGCAAGCAAATCTAAAGAACCTTGTTAAAAAGACTTCATCATGCATGTCAAGGGACAGGATATGCACGTGATTTTTACACAGGAGGGAACTCAGTCCCAGTTGGGCCCAAAAGAAAATCAAATTTCTCTATTTTTTGAAAAACTATCATCGGGAAAGAAAATGTTTCCTTTGACTCTCTTAGGGTTTCTGGCTGGGTCTGTAAATTTAACTGATGAGAACAGATTAGGAGGAGAAAGCATATGAGTTCATGTAATATAAGTTTTCTGTGACCTGAGAGGCTTCATAAGGAAATGAAGACCAAGGGAAACAGTTGAACCTGTATATTTTAATGCTAAGTCTGATGCAGTGTGGACAGTCAGGAGAAATATGATGGGTCAAAGAGTGTGAGGTAAGCAAAGTAAAGTGGGGGGACTTGGCAAGGACTGTGTGTATTCAGTCTTCACAGTATCTCTTTGTCGTTAGAGACAAAGATGCTTCTTGCCTCCAGGTATAGCAAGGGCACCTATATAGGAGGGTTTTATCACTATTTTAGAAGTGAAGGGGAGAGGGAAGGTCAGAAATTCCTGCTTTTGTTGTTTTCTTAAAAACACCTTCAGCTACAAATATGCCATGTGCTAAGGTGCCATAGTTTGGGGTAACACAGCCTGGGCCCCATCACTAGCTCATCTTCCATGCCAAAGAATAATTTTGCTCCATAAGTTAGTAAAAAAGGAACAGGAAAATGGTAACAATTCCTTCCTAACATTTAATTTTATTATTATTATTATTATTATTTTTTTTTTGGTGCTGAAACCAAGCAGGCCCCTATGGCATTCCAGGCAAGGAAGCCTTTCTGTCTCTTGTTTCTTGTCCAGCCTCCATGACCTTCCCTAAGTTCCAAAAGGCAGAGTCAAAAGTTGTTAGAAGGGATGTTTCACAACTAACTGGATAATCCTTAAAGAGATGGGAATACCTAACGTACCTCCGGAAAAATCTGTTTGTAGGTCAAGAAACAACAGTTAGAACCAAACATGGAACAACAGACTGGTTCCAAATTTGGAAAGGAGTAAGTCAAGGCTGTATATTGTCACCTTGCTTATTTGACTTATATGCAGAGTGTATCATGCAAAATGCTAAGCTGGATGAAGTACAAGCTGGGACCAGGTTGCTTGGAGAAATATCAATATGATCAGATATGCAGAAGACAAGACCCTTATGGCAGAAAGCAAAGAAGAACTAAAAAGCCCCTTGATGAAAGAGAAAGAGGAGAGTGAAAAAGCCAGCTTAAAACTCAACATTCAAAAAATTATGATCATGGCATCTGGTCCCATCAGTTCAGTTCAGTTCAGTCACTCAGTTGTGTCCTGCTCTTTGCGACCCTATGGACTACAGCACACCAAGCCTCCCTGTCCATCACCAACTCCTGGAGCTTACTCAAACTCATGTCCATCGAGTCAGTGATGCCATCAAACCATCTCATCATCTGCCATCCCCTTTTCCTTCACCTTCAACGTTTCCCAGCAGCAGGGTCTTTTCCAAAAGTCAGTTCTTCACATCAGGTAGATAAAGTATTTGAGTTTCAGCTTCAGCATTATTTATTCCAATGAATAATCAGGACTGATTTCCTTTAAGATGGACTGGTTTGACCTCCTTGCAGTCCAAGGGACTCTCAAGAGTCTTCTCCAACACCACAGTTCAAAAGCAGCAATTCTTCAGCACTCAGCTTCCTTTATAGTCCAACTCTCACATCCATACATGACTAGTGGAAAAAACAGCATTGACTAGACAGACCTTTGTCAGCAAAGTAATGTCTCTGTTTTTTTAATATGTTGTTTAGGTTGGGTCATAGCTTTTCCCCCAAGGAGCAAGCATCTTTTAATCTCATGAATGCAGTCACCATCTGCAGTGATTTTGGAACCCGGAAAAATAAAGTCTGACACTGTTTCCACTCTTTCCCCTTCTATTTGCCATGAAGTGATGGGACCAAATGCCATGGTCTTAGTCTTCTGAATGTTGGGTTTTAAGCCAACTTTTTCACTCTCCTCTTTCACTTTCATCAAGAAGCTCTTTAGTTCTTCGCTTTCTACCATAAGGGTGGTATTGTCTGCATATCTGAGGTTATTGATATTTCTCCCAGCAATCTTAATTCCAGCTTGTGCTTCACCTAGCCCAGTGTTTCTCATTATGCACTCTGCATATAAGTTAAATAAGCAAGGTGACAATATACAACCTTGATGTACTCCTTTCCCAATTTGGAACCAGTCTGTTGTTCCATGTCCAGTTCTAACTGTTGTTTCTTGACTTGCATACAGATTTCTCAAGAGGCAGGTCAGGCGGTCTGGTATTCCCATCTCTTTCAGAATTTTCCACAGTTTCTTGTGATCCACACAGTTAAAGGCTTTGGCATAGTCAATAAAGCAGAAGTAGATGTTATTCTGTAACTCTCTTGCTTTTTTGCTCATCCAGCAGATGTTGGCAATTTGACCTCTGGTTCCTCTGCCTTTTCAAAATCCAGGTTGAACACATGGAAGTTCACGGTTCACGTATTGCTAAACCTGGCTTACAGAATTTTGAGCATTACTTTTCTAGTGTGTGAGATGAGTGCAATTGTGTGGTAGTTTGAGCATTCTTTGGCATTGCTTTTCTTTGGGATTGGAATGAAAACTGACCTTTTCCAGTCCTGTAACCACTGCTGAGCTTTTCAAATTTTCTGACATATTGACTGGAGCACTTTCTCAGCACCGTTTTTAGGATTTGAAATAGCTCAACTGGAATTCCATCACCTCCACTAGTTTTGTTCATAGTGATGCTTCCAAAGGCCCACTTGACTTCACATTTCAGGATGTCTGGCTCTAGGTGAGTGATTTGCCATTGTGATTATCTGGGTCATGAAGATCTTTTTTTGTACAGTTCTTCTGTGTATTCTTGCCACCTCTTCTTAATATCTTCTGCTTCTTTTAGGTTTATACCATTTCTGTCCTTTATTGAGCCCATCTTTGCATGCAATGTTCCCTTGGTATCTCTAATTTTCTTGAAGAGATCTCTAGTCTTTCCCATTCTATTGTTTTACTCTATTTGTTTGCACTGATCACTGAGGAAGACTTTCTTATCTCTTCTTGCTATTCTTTGGAACTCTGCATTCAAATGTGTATATCTTTCTTTTTCTCCTTTGCTTTTTGCTTCTCTCCTTTTCACAGCTATTTGTAAGGCCTCCGCAGACAACTGATCACTGGTCCCATCACTTCATGGCAAATAGATTGGAAAACAATGGAAACAGTGATAGACTTTATTTTCTTGGGTTCCATAATCACTGCAGATGGTGACTGCAGCCATGAAATTAAAAGACACTTGCTCCTTGGAAGAAAAACTATGGCCAACCTAGATGGCATATTAAAAAGCAGAGACATTACTTTACCAACAAAGGTGTGTCTAGTCAAAGCTATGGTTTTTCCAGTACTCGTGTATGGATATGAGGGTTGGACCATAAAGAAAGCTAAGTGTTGAAGAAGTGATGCTTTTGAACTGTGGTGTTAGAGAAAACTCTTGAGTGTCTCTTCAGCAAGGAGATCAAACCAGTCAATCCTAAAGCAAACTAGACCTGAATATTCACTGGAAGAACTGATGTTGAAATGGAAACTGAAACTCCAATACTTTGGCCACATGATGCAAAGAACTGACTCACTGGAGAAGACCCTGATGCTGGGAAGATTGAAAGCAGGAGGAGAAGGGGATGACAGAGAATGAGATCGTTGGATGGCATCACTGACTAGAGGGACACAAGTTTGAGTAGGCTCTGGGAGTTGGTATTGGACAGGGAATCCTGGAGTGCTGCAGTCCATGGGGTCACAAGGAGTTGGACACAACTGAGAGACTGAACTTAGAAGTGAAGTAGAGACAATGGAGGGGCAATCAGGAAGCAATAGGGCAGATCTGCCTTAGGGCAGATCCTTGGTCCCTGCTGAAGGGTTACATATTACAATGTCTTCAAGTTCTGTAAGATGTCAGCATTCTTCATACCAGTGAAAGACCACATGAGGCTACATTAAAGAATCCAAGAAACTCATCAAGAAGAATACCTGAGACCAGATTAGAGGTGAGGAGGCCCTGCACACACCCTAATCTTATCAACAACCCCACCCTTGAACCATTGCTATAAAATTCGTAGTCAAATCCTTCTGAATTGGGACACATAACAATTTTGTGGGGCAAGAGCCCACTGTATCCACTTTAGCCAAGCAAAACAATAAAGCTGTTCTTTTCCATTTCACCCAAAACTCTGTCTCTAACTGGTGTGATTTGGCACATTTGCTCAGAGGCTGAGCATTTGCAGTCAGTAGCAAAGCAATAATTCCCATAGGCCTTGAATGCTCATGATGTGCCAAGAAGTGTGGCAGGAACAGTGTGCAGTGAGAAGAATTCACATCTAGCTTCTGGGAAAATTTTCCTTAAAAAAAACAGAAAAACAAAAAACCTTCCTGTGCTACTTGCATAAGAAGGAGGAGGGAGCTCATGGTTAGAACCTGAATGTTGGTCATGGGTTGGTGGTGGCCTACTGCAGGGTCAGGGAACCGAGTGTGGTAGTGCATGGGACCTTTTCAAGGAGGTCACTATTATCTTCATTACCTCCACCATAGTTTGGTCTCAGATCAAGCAACAGGGAGGGAACACAGCCTCGCCCATTAAGAGAAAATTGGATTACAAATTTACTGAGCATGGCCCCGCCCATCAGAACAAGACCCAGTTTCCCCTTCAGTCAGTCTCTCCCATCAGGAAGCTTTCATAAGCCTCTTATCCTTCTCCGTCAGAGGCCAGAAAGAATGAAAACCACAATCACAGAAAGCTAATCAAACTGATCACATGGACCACAGCCTTGTCTAACTCAATGAAACTAGTAGGGCCACCCAAGACAGACTGGTCATGGTGGATAGTTATGACAAAACATATTCCACCGGAGAAGGCAATGGCAAACCACTTCAGTATTCTTGCCTTGAAAACCCCATGGACACTATGAAAAGGAAAAAGATATGACACTGGAAAATGAAATCCTCAGGTCAGAAGGTGCCCAATATGCTACTGAAGAAGAGTAGAGAAATAACACCAGAAAGAATGCAGAAATGGAGCCAAAGCAAAAACAACACCCAGTTGTGGATGTGACTTTTGATAGAAGTAAAGTCCTATGGTGTAAAGAAAAATATTGTATATGAAAATAGAATGTTAAGTCCATGAATCAAGGTAAATTAGAAGAGGTCAAACAGGAGAGGGTAATACTGAGCATTGAGGAATCAAAGAGCTAAAATGGACTGGAATGGGTGAACTTAACACAGATGACCATTATATCTACTACTGTGCACAAGAATCCCTAAGAAGAAATGGAATAGGCTTCATAGTCAAAAAAGAGTGTGAAATGCAGTACTTGGGTGCAATCTTAAAACTGACAGAATGATCTCTGTTTGTTTCCAAGGCAAACCATTCAATATCACAGTAATCCAACCCTATGCCCCAACCAGTAGTGCTGAAGAAGCTGAAGTTGAACAGTTCTATGAAGACCTACAAGACCTTTTAGAACTAGCACTGAATAAGATATGCTTTTCATTATAAGGGAGTGGAATGAAAAGTAGAAAATCAAGAGATACCTGGAGTAACAGACAGATTTGGCCTTGGAGTACAGAATGAAGTAGGCCAAAGGCTAACAGAGTTTAGCCAAGAGAACACACTAGTCATAGCAACTACCCTCTTCCAACAACACTAGAGAAGACTACACATGGACATCACCAGATGGCCAATACCCAAATCATGTTGCGGCCAAAGATGGAGAAGCTCTATACAGTCAGCAGAAACAAGACCAGGAGCTGACTGTGTGGGCTCAGATCATAAACTCTTTATTGCAAATTACAGCCTTAAGTTGAAAAAAATAGGGAAAACCCCTAGACCACTGAGGTGTGACCTAAATCAAATCCCTTACGATTATACAGTGGAAGTGACAAATCAATTCAAGGGATTAGATCTGATAGACAGAGAGCCTGAAGAACTATGTACACTGCATGGACATTGTTCATGACATTGTGCAGGATGCAGTGATCAAGACCATCCCCAAGAAAAAGAAATGCAAAAAGGCAAACAACTGCCTAAGGAAGCCTCACAAATAGCTGAGAATAGAAGAGAAGTGAAAGGCAAAGGAGAAAAGGAAAGATCCACCCATTTGAATGCAGAGTTCCAAAGAATAGCAAGGAGGGATAAGAAAGAGTTCCTCAGTGATCAATGCAAAGAAAAAGAGGAAAACAATAGAATGGGAAAGACAGAGATCCCTTCAAGAAAATTAGTGATACCAAGGGAATACTTCATGCAAAGATTGGCACAATAAAGGACAGAAATGGTATGAACCTAAGAGAAGCAGAAGATATTAAGAAAAGGTGACAAGAATACACAGAAGAACTGTACAAAAAATATTTTCATGACCCAGATAACCATAATGGTGTGATCACTCACCTAGAGGCAGACATCCTGGAATGCAAAGTCAAGTAGGCATTAGGAAGCATCACTATGAACAAAGCTAGTGGAGGTGATGGAATTCCAGTTGACCTATTTCAAATCCTAAAAGTTGATGCTGTGAAAGTGCTACACTCAATATGCCAGCAAATTTGGAAAACTCAGCAGTGGCCACATGACTGGAAAATGTCTGTTTTCATTCCAGTCCCAAAGAAAGGCAATGTCTAAGAATGTTCAGACTACTGCACAGTTGCACTCATCTCACACACTAGGAAAGAAATGCTCAAAATTCTTCAAGCCAAGCTTCAACAGCATGTGATCTGTGAACTTCCATGTGTTCAAGGTGGATTCTAAAAAGCCAGAGGAACCAGAGATCAAATTAGAAACATCCATTGGTTTATCAAAAAAGCAAGATAGTTCCAGAATAACATCTACTTCTGCTTTATTGACTACACCAAAACCTTTGACTGTGCAGATCACAACAAATTGTGGAAAATTCTTAAAGAGATGGGAATGCCAGACCACCTGACCTGCCTCCTGAGAAATCTGTATGCAGGTCAAGAAGCTACAGTTAGAACTGGACATGGAACAACAGACTGGTTCTAAATAGGGAAGGGAGTACATCAAGGTTGTATATTGTCACCCTGCTTATTTAACTTATATACAGAGTACATCATGAGAAATGCTGGGCTTGATGAAGCACTAGCTGGAATCAAGATTGCCTGGAGAAATAGCAATAACCTCAGATATGCAGATGACACCACCCTTAGGGTAGAAAGTGAAGGAAGAAGAGCATCTTGATGAAAGTGAAAGTGGAGAGTAAAAAAGTTGGCTTAAAACTCAACATTCAGAAAACTAAGATCATGGCTTCTGGTCCCATCACTTCATGGCAAATAGATTGGGAAACAGTGGATACAGTGACAGACTTAATTTTTTTAGGCTCCAAAATCATTGCAGATGGTGACTGCATCCATGAAATTAAAAGATGCTTGCTCCTGGAAGAAAAGCTATGACCAACCTACACAGCCTTTTAAAAAAGCAGAAACATTACTTTGCCAACAAAGTTCCATCTAGTCAAAGCTATGGTTTTTTCAGTAGTCATCTATGGATGTGAGGGCTGGACTATAAAGGAAGCTGAGTGCAGAAGAATATGCTTTTGAAAAGTTTTGGTTTTGGAGAAGACTATTGAGAGTCCCTTGGACTGCAAGGGTATCCAACCACCAGGAAATCAGTCATGAATATTCATGGGAATGACTGATGCTGAAGCTGAAATGCCAATACTTTGGCCACTGATATGAAGAATTGACTCACTGGAAAAGACCCAAATTCTGGGAAAGATTGAAGGGAGGAGGAGAAGGGGATGACAGAGTATGAGATGGTTGGATGGCATCACAGAATCAATGGACATGAGTTTGAGTAGACTCTGAGAGTTGTGATGGAAAGGGAAGCCTGGGGTGCTGCAGTCCATGGAGTCAGAAAGGGTCAGACAGGACTGAGTGACTGAACTGACAGTCTGATCTCTTGGCTCTTCTACATCTCTCCTCTACCTTCTCTGATCTCTTTTCTGTATTTCTCTGCATCGTTTAGAATGTTGTCTGACCTATTAAAGCCTATCTTCATCAGCTCCCACTGTTAGCTGATAATTTAGTGTTACCCCACAAAAGAGAGGTGTTCCCTTGTAGTTTATTTGGTAAAGAGTCTGTGTGCAATGCAGGAGACCCAGGTTCTATCCCTGGGTTGTGAAGATCCCCTGGAGAAGGAAATGGCAACCTACTCCAGCATTCTTGCCTGGAGAATCCCATGTTCAGAGGATCCTGGCAGGCTACAGTCCAGGGGGTTGCAAGAGTTGGAGATGACTTAGCGAGTAAATCACCACCACAAAAGAAAACTAGGCATGGCTTTCTTGACATAAAAGAAGCCAGTTTTGGCCTAAGCCATTTTGTGATCTAAGGCTGGGCACATGTTTGCCCTTGAACAGATCCCAATAATTAATGATCTTAAGAGAACAATGTTATCAGGCAAGTGAAGTAACAATAGCAAAAGTAATTACCAGTTGTAAAGACTCCCATTTCCCTTTCCATGGTAAGGATTAGCATGAAGCACTCAACCACCAGATCAGCTGGAACCTCAGGGATGCTGATATTGACCTTTTCTGACTCCCCTGACTTCAATCAACTAAAGCTTAGGCCACCCAAACTTCTTTATGTGTATGCATGTACCTTTAGCTTAGAATGTACCCCATGTACCCCAATTTTGCTATTCAGGGAGACACTGCTTTGTGAAAGTTCCCCGGTGTTCTCCTTACTTGCTGCAAGAAATAAATCCTTCCTTCTCCTGATCTTTGACTTGGTTGTGTCTTTTATCTTGACACCCACAAGGAAGTGAGCCCAATTTTTTGGTTTACAGCATCACCATGCTCTCTGCTTCAGTAGTTTTCCAAAACAATGAGATAGAATATAAAGAGTGAATGACTGACTGAATGAATGGATGAATGAGTAAATGAATAACATAGGCTTGTGAAATGGTGTGTCTCCTGCCATATCAATAAACAAGGATGCCACAGCCATCAGGGATACCAGCCCTCCAGGTGTGAATTTCTGAGCCCAGGAAGAACAGTGCTTGCTCTCTGGCATCCTTTGAGCTGCTGCTGCTCCCCTTGGTGGACAAGGAACTGAGGATGTGAAAAGTCAAATCTCAGATACACATGAAAGCAATGATTTCAGTGAGCCCAGACTCTTGCATCTTCCCATACACAGAATATCGCTGAATTCCTTACCCTGAGATATCTTGTTTTCCTTAATTAACAATCATCTTTTGATGTTCAGACTACTTGCCCCCTTTTGCAAGTGTCTGTATAACTTGACTCCCCCCTGCCTCCTCAGAACAATTCTCTCAGGGTATTTGAGATGCTGTCACTTGGACCTGAAGTCCTAAAAATTCCCACCAAATAAAACATAACTCTCAACTTCTAGGTTGTGACTACATTTTAAGTTGACAGGCTCCACTCTCTCTGCAGCCAACTCCCACCAAATAAAAGTAATTAAGGAAATTCCATTTACCCTCAGTGTGGTGGTCTTCTCAGCTTGATTTAGTTCCAGGCTTCTCTAAGAATGATGGGAGCCAGGACCATGCCATTCATTAGGCTGGCAAATTTTCAGATTATTGGATTCCTAGGAAAATATAAGTCTCCTTCCTCCAGAGTCTCCCTGCGCTGCACCCCCCCACCACCTGACTATGGGACAGAAGTTAATTCTAGACCAGTGTGACTCAATAGAAGACTAATGTGAACATATATGAGTTTACATTTCTAGTGGCCACTTTTAAACCAAGAAACAGTTAACAGTGTATTGACTGTTGAATAGTGTCCAGTCTGAAAAAAAAAATGTTGGAGGTACTTAACACCTAGTACCTCAGAATGTGACATTATTTGGAGATGGGGCCTTTACAGAGGTGATCAGGTTAAAATGAGGTCATTGAGGTGGGCCCTAGACATGGCTGAGTGACTGAGCACAATGCAGCATTACTGTCAGCCATATCATCAAAAAGGCCATGTCGCCAACAGATAGACATGCGTAGTAGGAAGAGGATGTGAGGAAACTTAGGGAGAAGACAGTTGTCTGAAAGTCAAGCAGAAAGGCCTGGACAGACTTTTCCTTCACAGCCGCCAAAGGAACCAGTCCTGCTGACACCTTGATCTTGGACTTCTAGCCTCTAGAATTGTAAGGTTGTAAGAATTATCTCTATTGTCAAAACTGCTCAGTCTATGGTCCTTTGTAAATGACAACTCTAGCAAACTCACATGCAGTGGAAACATTTGCTTAATAACATTTTATTTCACTGCATAAATCAAAGTTTTCCCTGATGTCTCAGTGGGTAAAGAATCCTCCTGCAATGTAGGAGACACAGTTTTGACCCCTAGGTTAGAAAGATCCCCTGGAGGAAGAAATGGCAAACCACTCCAGTATTCTTGCCTTAAAAATCCCATGGATGGAGGAGCCTGGAAGTTTACAGTCCAAAGGGTTGCAAAAAGTTGGACATGACTCTGTGATTAAGCACATACACACCATATGTCAAAGTATTATTATCATTCCAGTTGTAATTAACATAAAGACATTTTACATTCTTCCAAATCTAGTACGCATCTGACACAACACATCTCCATTTGGATTTACCAATTTCAAGTGCCCAGGAACTGCATGTGACTCATGGGTCCCACAGCACACAGTAAGCTAAGCCTGGTGGTAAGGGAGAGTCCTTTGCCCCATCCCCCTAAGCTGAGTGGGAGCAGACCACCACTCCACAATGCTGTCTTTGGAGACAAGTAGAATCAGGGACTTTAACTTCATGTCTGAAGATGCTACCAAACTCAGCTTTGACTGTTCACTGCTTGAATACCAGTACTCAAGAGATGAATGCCAGTAGGAACAGAGGGGCCTGAAACCTGGGGAGAAGACAGACTCATGTTCAAAACCGACTCTGAAGATTCTGCTCAACCATGAAAAATCTTAAAGAGCGCATCGTTTGGGGGTGGGGTCAGGGTCTTTGCTATCTTCCACTGTGTGCAGGCTGTCTTCTGCTATAAGTTCCCTACATATGAACCTTCAAGTTGCAAGTTTTGACGTTTCAAAGATATGAATGTGCATTCAGATGTCCAATCACATGAATTACTTCACGTGTCTGGAGTACATTGTCATGTGCATGCCTTCTCTACAAGTGGTTTTGCTTTTGTGTACTTTACTATGTAGAGAACAGTAGAACAGTTTCTTTATTTCAAGCCCAGGGTGTCTGAAAGCTGTATTGATGTAGCTGGTACTTCTAAGAAGTGCCAAGTGATAATGATGATCTTGGTGAGCAACATGAGATGCTTACTAGTCAAGACCTGGTGGAACTAGAAATCCAGAGAAAGGACAAAGAGAGACAAGAGGAAGAAGAAGTAACTGAAGAACTGAAGAGATTCACGGCACAGGAAGAAGCAAGGGGATTTTCTTTATTCGAGGAGGCACTGTTCGTTTTTGAAGCATAAGACCCAAACAGAGAATGGTACATGAAGTTTGGAGCAGCCATTCAGAAGGCAATCCAGTGCTACCATGGCATCTATGACAAGGGAAAAAAAAAAAACAAAAACAGAGCTCGTACCCAGACATCACTGGATCGTTTTCTCAAGAGGATGTGCAGAACTGAATCCAGAAAGGAACCAGAACCCATGCCATTGAAGAAGGAATTCATAGGGCCAGGACTCCATCTCAGGCCTATCTGTGCTGATCATGCTCGGCTGCCTCTCCAGTGGACTCTGAACTCTGTGCTTAGCACCTATGGGAATGACAATGGAAGGATAAGACCCCCTCTGGGCAGGGGAATCTTGAAGATCACATCCAGGTTACTCATTGCCTAAGAGGAAACATACCATAATCACCCCTGCCTCTGGACAGGTCATAAATTTTTTTCCATATCTATCGGGATGTAATCACAGGTTTATCGATTATTAACTGGTTGGAACGTGACCAAGGGCTCATTGATTATTAACTGTTTGGAATGTAACTGCGGGCTCATTGATTATTAACTGTTTGAACACATAACATGTGAATGATGGGGTTAATGTAGTTATATTTACCCTTCCTTTGTTTATGTAAGTCTCAAGGAAATTGGGGTGATGGGTTTGGACACGTACACATGGGGTATAAAAGATTTTCCCAAATGCTGGTCGGGGTCCTTGGCTAAGAGGAGACTCTGCCTTGGGCCCGCCAGTGTAATAAACTGCACTCCACTATCTGCATTGTCCTTCTGAGTGAGTTTGTTTCCCGGTAAGCATATGGCTATAACAACATCAGCCTCAGACTTGAGTGAAGCTGCAGCTCTCCCTCGGCCTCCTACTGCTGAGGATCTTCAGCTTTACCATCTCCCGCCTTCTCTCCCTCTTCCAGTCAGCAGCTCTTCTTGCCTGTTCAGTTGGTATCAGCCCCTGTATGACAGCTTTTCAAGGTAGTGTTCTGTAAGATTAAAAACATTTTTTTAAATTTTTTGTTTGTTATATATTCTTGTGTGAAAAGTATTACAAACCTATCACAGTACAGTGCTCTGTAGCTGATTGTGTGAGTTGAGTACCTATGCTAACTTTGTTAGACTTAAAGAACAAATTGGACTCAGGGATGCACTCTTGAAATGGGATTCCTTCAGATGTAGGGGGCTTACTGCAAATGGTTGGTGGCTCCAGAAATCTTGGGCCTTAGTTCATGCATAAGAACTCAAAGATATCAACATTTTGCTCTGCATATTCCTTGAGGAGGAACCAGGCCCCTGCCTGAGGGCTGCACTATTATTTCTTGACTGCTCCTCCCTTTGTTTCCGTAAGCCTCCCTTCTCTGATTAGCAACTCTTTGAATCTGCCCTTTGGAACAGATTCAACGTTTGGAAGGTCATGGGGGCTGAATGAAGCATATTTCCTGCAAACAGGAAATGAAGGCTTTGTACCTGGGAGGGACCCACAGGGTCCTTCTTCGTTTCAAGGATGGCAAACTAAGAATATATATATTTCATTTTTCCCATTAGCATGGCTCTGTTTTACAAGGATACATGTATTTTAAAATTGAGCAATGGGGTGCATTTCCTACTTGGGCAAATTGGTCAATTCGGTGTTAATACTTTAAGCATACAAATGCAGACTGCATAAGTCATTTACCATAGAAACAGAGAAAAGCCCATCTTCCACCAACTTAAAATAAAACAGTCTCTATATAAATATGCACAACCATATGACACACGATTTCTGGGGCACAGCACTACATTTTATTTCCTCTAAAAATGTCAATACAGTCACAGAGCACTGTTGGGAAGCGTGGCTCCCTCCTTTCTGTGCTGGGCTCAGGCTGGTTGGCCAGTGTCTTATCCTTGGGCCAACGCATCATCTCTCACTTTTCTGTTTGTTGAATGATGGTGGTAGAAAGGAGCAAAGTGCAAAGACATTCCTAATGTTCGTCATCTACTTACTTTCTATATCTTAGAAACAAACACTGACAAATTAATATTGATATTGTTGATTTTGTCCAATGCTTTTCCAGGAAAAATAAGCATTAGATAGGATGTGATATTATGATTTGTAGTGAGAAGTATATCTGGGACTTCCGTGGTGGTCTAGTGGTTAAGATTCTGTGCTTCCAATGCAGGCAGGCAGGTTGGGTCCTTGGTTAGGAAACTAAGATCCCACATGTGGCATGGCCAATAAATAAAAAAGATAAAATTATATATGTATTTGTATATTGAGAATCTGAGTTGAATTTATATATATATATATATATATATATATATATATATATATATATATATACATATATTTATATTTGTGTATATATAATGTATTTATGCATATGCTGCTAAGTTGCTTCAGTCGTGTCCGACTCTGTGCGACCCCATAGACGGCAGCCCACCAGGCTCCCCCGTCCCTGGGGTTCTCCAGGCAAGAACACTGGAGTGGGTTGCCATTTCCTTCTCCAATGCAGGAAAGTGAAAAGTGAAAGTGAAGTCGCTCAGTCGTGTCCGATTCTTAGCGACCCCATGGATCACAGCCTACCAGGCTCCTCCATCCATGGGATTTTCCAGGCAAGAGTACTGGAGTGGGTTGCCATTGCCTTCTCCATTTATGTATATATATATATATATATATGAGCTATTAAAACCCTTACAACTTCCTGAGTGATAAGATGTTTTCTGTCATATTAGTGAAGATGACTTTTGAGCCAGATTTAGGGGTGGGGACTGGTTGCCAGTAGAGCCAACCAGGTGACGATCGGGTCGGAACTTTCCATTTCATTGCCAGACCTCCAGAGGAGATGGAGAGGCTGGAAGTTGAATCAGTAGCCAATGACCAATTAGTTCATCAATCATGCTTTTGTAATAAAAGGCCCATTAAAAAACCCCAAAACGAGAGGTTTGGAGAGCTTTCAGGCTGGAGGCCAGAACACCTCCAAGTGCTACTATAATGGGTCCTAAATTCCAGATCAGAGGCTCCTTTGGGACTTCACTTTGTGTATCTCTTCAACTGGCTGTTGAACATACCTTTTAATATAAACCTACTGAGCAAACAGGTTTCCTGAGTTCTGTGAGTCTTTCCAGCAAAGTAATTGCATTTAAGGAGGGGGTGGTGGGACCCTCTGATTTTCAGTTGGTTGCTGAACACCACAGGTAACAACCTGATTTGTGATTGGAGTCTGAAGTTGCAGGGGGTTGGGGAAAGGCTTGGACTGAGTCCTTAGCCAATGGAATCTGATGCCATCTGCAGGTAGATAGTGCCAGAATTAAGTTGAATTGTAGGATACCCAGCTAGTGTCTGAGAATTTCCTGGTGGTTTAGAGAAGCACCCTTGCTCCAGCTTCCCCCAACACACACACATGGACATTAGAATTGGTATCATATTCCTTATGAAAAACTGGCAAAAATTACTAAGAAATAACAGTGTTCTCCATGTTGTCATATAGCAGGGGAGAGGAAGTTAAGTCTCGTGTAATTGTCAGAGAAAGAGGGGAATCCTAAGACTGTGTTGGGGCTTCAAAGGTGGCACAGTGGTAAAGAATCCATCTGCCAATGCAGTAGACTCAGGAGATGCGGGTTTGACCTCGGTTGGGAAAATCCCTGGAAGAGGAAATGGCAACCCACTCCAGTATTCTTGCCTGGGAAATACCATGGACGGAGGAGCCTGGCAAGCTCTAGTCCATGGGGTCACAAAGAGTTGGACACAACTAAGTGACTGAATACACACACACACACACACACACACACACACACACCTCAAAAATAAAGAAAGAAAGCTACTCTCAATTTTACAAATAGCTGGTACACATGCTTGGTTATGTTAAATAAAAAACAAATCAGGACTTAGTAAGAGGAGACTTTTTTCTAAAGGATTATTGCCAGAGGGAGAAGGACCATTGTAATAGGAAGAATGCTCTGTCCATAGATCTGAGAGCAGCTCAAGGGTTAAGCAAAAAGATCTTTTCTTTTACAAGCACACTTAGTTTTACTGCACTTTTCTTTATTGGGCTTCACAGATAGAACATTTTTTACAAATTGAAAGTTTGTGGCAAGTCTATCTGCATCATTTTTCCAAGAGCATTTTTTAAATTAAGGGCTATGCTATACAATGTGTTTTTTTTTTTTTTTTGAGACATGTGTTATTGCACACTTAATAGACTACAGAATAGTGTGAACATAGATTTTATATGCCATATGGGAAGCCAGTGCATATAAAGCATGTGACTGTTTATTGCGATATCTGCTGTATTTAGGTGGTCTAGAAATATCTCCGAGGTTTGCCAGTGTAGAGATCAGTGAACACAGCTCCATAGAACCTGGAGTGAGGGGGTGGGGTGAAGGGGAGTATGGTAGGATAAGACAATCTATCATGCTTGTGGGGAGCATTCCATCATTAACCATTAACTGTTCCCATCTGGAGTGGGTTTCAATACCTGAAAAATAGCTCTAAGACGTTGTTTGTATCCGTTGATGGGGAAATAAGACCTTGCCCCAAGGCTGCTCTCGACTGTTTCTCCATGTTCTCGCATCCCTTCCCTTTCCCAATTAACCACCATTTTGAATCTGCCTATTGGAACTCAGAGAAGGTCATGGAGGCTGAATGAAGGTTGTTTCCTGTAACTGAAGACATGGAGAACACAGAAAGACCTTGTGCCCAGGAGCCCCACAGGGCCCCGTTCAGAATGATCTTCACTCTTATCTCCAGCCCTGACATGATGGAATCTATACAGACTGAACAAATGAAGGAAAGCAGAAATGCTTCTTGGAAGATATATCTATTTAAGAAACTATCTTAGTGTATTAATGATAACCCACCAGGAACTTTTTTCTTCTCTGTCTACAGTTGCAAGTCAGAAGTATCACATTCTCCCTGAGATCTCCTTGAAGATAAAAGTTAAAATTTTACATAGCCTCCTGTTTCTTCTGCCTCTGTAACTCAGCTTGCTTCTTGCAAAGTCTGGATCACATAGGTCACATAGTCTTGGAAAGTGGGGACTTAAACAATATTAGGAACTGGAGATTATCTCACTCACCCTTGTCCTGGTCTTTGCAACTGCCCAGCCCCTGTCAACATGCTTAATCATGCCTGTCCAGGTCAGGCATCCTCTGCCCATCTTCACTACTGTTCCCATCCATGCGAAACCCCTTAGTTTAAACCAGCCTATTAGCAGCTAGTGTTGCCCACCACAGTCTGTCTATAAAAGCTCTGTAACCCCTTTGTTTAGGGCTCAGAGCTTGAAATGTTAACCCCTCTGGGCCCGCCCGTGTAATAAACCTGAGTTCTCTAACTCTCTGAGTGTGGTGCTTGGTTTCCCGAGTACTGGCTTCTGCAACATTTCTGGAGGCTCCTGCGAGATTTCAACCACGCTGGCCCCTTGAGCCTCCAGACTAGTGGCTTGGCCGGGCTGGAGTGAAGGAACCCCGAGAGGAACGAAGAGGTGCGCCACCTGATGGTATTTTGGGTTCTCTTTCCGACTGGTGTTCTGACTCTCCAGACAGCCAAGCCCCTACCGGACTCATTGGAGGGACAGGCCAACTCACCAGGAAAGGCTACAGGATAAGGTAAGGTCCCAGGTCCAGTCCCCAGTCGGGCCCTACCCCAAAAGATAGAAGAGGAGAATGATCACCTCCTTGGAGCTCCCAGGAAGGGAGCAACAGTTACGGAAACCTAGAGACTCAGGAGAAGGGAGGCATTGTGATAGCCTCTAAATGACTGTGAGTGTGTGATTGCTGATTGAACAAGGTGAGAGAAATTTTTTTTGGAAACTGTAAAACCAATTATTTTTTGCATTGCAATTAAAAACAACTAGCTTGTTAAAAGGCCTGCCTAGGGAAAAGCTTGAAGTTAACCCTTTCCATGTCCTTGAAATACACAGCCAACTTTGCCCAAGACCTCAGCCTTGGGCAAATTGGAAATTCAAGCAAAGAAGAAAAAAAGAGGGGGGGGGGGGGGTTCAAAGAGATATTCTAAATCTCAAACAGAAAACTATAAGATCTCTGTCTGTCTGTATTTATGTATGTCTTTTTTTTTTTTTTTCTGATAATATTTTTAAAGTTACAAATGAGTTCTAATTTAATTGGCCTAAAAAAGTAAGCACTACAAATCAAACAATTCTAAATACAAGAAAAATTAACCTAAATGAATTTCAGATTCATGTGAATTGAGAAATATTAAATATCTAGTATTAATGTTTGTATGCTAATTTAATATAGACATGTCTAAGAGTCACTAACATTAAACAAATGTTTTTTAAAATTATCACTGATATTTATGTTCACCAATCTATAAAATGCTAATATAAAGGCTAGTTCTTAGTTGCTTAAGGAAAGTAGGATATATGTTTTCAATAAAGAAGATATAAAGAATGAAATTACATTTTATGAAGGAAAAAGAAAGTAGGTCTGACTTACAGGTGGCTGTTACAGAGAATGATTAAAAGGTTTGTGGAAAGTAGACCCTGAAAAAAGTTTTGTACATGATTAAGCAGATGGTGACTGCAGCCATGAAATTAAACAACGCTTACTCCTTGGAAGGAAAGTTATGACCAACCTAGATAGCATATTAAAAAGCAGAGACATTACTTTGCCAACAAAGGTCCGTCTAGGCAAGGCTATGGTTTTTCCAGTGGTCATGTATGGATGTGACAGTTGGACTATAAAGAAAGCTGAGTGCTGAAGAATTGATGCTTTTGAACTGTGGTGTTGGAGAAGACTCTTGAGAGTCCCTTGGACTGCAAGAAGATCCAACCAGTCCATCCTAAAGGAGATCAGTCCTGGGTGTTCCTTGGAAGGACTGATACTGAAGCTGAAACTCCAATACTTTGGCCACCTGATGTGAAGAGTTGACTCATTGGAAAAGACCCTGGTGCTGGGAGGGATTAGGGGCAGGAGGAGAAGGGTTCGACAGAGGATGAGATGGCTGGATGGCATCACTGACTCAATGGACATGGGTTTGGGTGGACTCTGGGAGTTGGTGATGGACAGGGAGGCCTAGCGTGCTGCGATTTATGGGGTCGCAAAAAGTCGGACACAACTGAGTGACTGAACTGAACTGAAGCCTGAATAAGTTTAAAATGAATTTAATTAAGTTTACCCAAGTGAGTTTAAAGTAAGCTGGTCCAAAAACTTATATTCTGCCTTTCACCCAGTTAAGAGACATACTTTCTTCAGATGTTGAACTGCTTTTAATAATATATTTAAGTTTCTTTACCTCTTAATTGATCTGTTCTATATTTACCTTTGAAATCTTTCATTAACTTTGGCTAAGTAAATAGCTGTTATTTCACAGTGACTTATATGATCCTACATGACTGAGTGTTATAAACCCTTTTAATATTTATTGACAAAACTTCCTAAATAACTTGACTTCTAGCTAACTTTGAGATGCTCAGAGGGTCCCTGAGACATCCCAAAGAGCTATTAACTACCTGGGTTCACTGGACATATTAAGTTACATGGGAAGTACTGTTGAAGGGGTGATAAATCTTTTCAGGTTATACTGTATGGTTGATTTTACTAATATAGATATTCTAAAATTGTGTAAAATTCATATAGATCTGATATGCCCTGATAAAATATGGTCAATTATAATTCTAGTTGTCATATTAAAGTGTTATGACCAGGTTTCTTTGTCAATTGCAAGAGAATCAGATTTTAAACATGCCTTCTATGGTTTTACTCTCATGCCTTTAGAAAAATACTGCTAGTTCTTCAAGATTTATGGAAAAGACTTTCTAAGATTAAGCATGTAAACAAATTTTGTTATTAACAGTAAGCTGGTACCAGACTGGAATTTGGTCTTCTCTCTGTTTAGAGAACAAAGTTTTCTTAAAATGCAGCTTTTGATAACAGATTAAATTTCTTTGCCTTTAAATGATTTATATTTGTTTTTTAAATTCTTTTGTTACTTGGATAAAGTAAATAAACATTATTTAAGATTATGGTACATGTAGACAAAGCTCATTCTGTTTCTACAAAAAATAACCCCTCACAGTAAGACTTATACTATCCTGATGTCCTTAAAACATGGCAATAGTCTGCTCCTAATTCAGGAAATTAAAAATGGATAAATAACAGCTGAGAATCAAAGACCCAGGGCTATGGGAAATCCAAAACAGCCGCTTGGCTTTCCCCAACTCCCTGACAGACCTCATTTTTATTTGATGGGTTAAAGCCTTCCCTGTCTACAGTGTTAATTCCCACACAATGAGTTCTCAAATATATATATATATATATATATATGTTTCACTGAATATTAAGTGCTGGTTTTGTTAGTTAAGGTCTGTGCTTACTAAGACTCACTTCTGAGATAGTTCCTTGTTATGTTATATTGCTAAACATTTTAATCAAGTTATTAAAAGTACACTCTAAGATTGTTTCTAAAGCTTATCTCAGTAACCAGTCTTTGGATAAAGGTCAGATGCTCCATGATATACAACCAGGAAATGAACACTTGGCTATAATTATTTAACTGAGACAGATGACCTGGGGTATACCAAGCTATACCCAATGAAAGTTCTTGACTTAAATTTTTGCTTGTGACCTTGCTAATAACTGCTAACTATATTATTTTCTATGTAGCTTGTTTCAGAAGATTCTTTCTTATGTTACCAAATGTGTGACTGAGCTTGTGATAAAATGTTGATATGAGATCAATTATTGTAATAGTGTAACTCTAGATATGGGAAGAAGCAACAAGAGGAAATATTTTCCTGGACCAAGAGGCTAGTAAGACAGATATAGTCCAGAGACTTTTGCTACTTACAAGGCCTGATCTAGTGACAACACATTGAGTGGCCTGTCAATAGAATCTTTGCTAGACCTGGGAATGAGCCTTCCCAGCACCATGGGATACAGAGACCTTGAAATGACCCAGAACTTGGTCAGATATGTGGCTATGAAGGGGCTCTGCTGACTGAAAGTTGGCCCTTGCCAGCTGTCTCTACAAAGATTAAATCATGACAACTACAAGATTCTGACCTTCAACACTCCCTTGAAAGGAGTTCAGGGTGGAGACAAAAAATAAGGCACTGTGTGCTCTGGGGAAAAAAAACAAAAAACAAAAAACAAACAGTCCTTCAGATAGTCAGATGTTTTCAGGTAAAGATTTTTATGAGTCCAAATTCTTGCATCCACTCGTACCTAGAGAAACACTAATGTCACGAGTCAATGTCTGGATCTGGTTCTCCTGGCTAGCCCCTCAGTAGCTTTCCTACATCTATTAATCTTGGGCCATATATCTTTAACTTTCCTGTTAAGTTCGTTTCTCCAAGTAGTAGTACAACAAGAGTATCCCTCGGGCAACACTGAGACAGTGCTGGAACAAGCTGCCTTATCATTCTGTGGACTCTCATCTCCTTCTGTAAATGCATCCCGGGGTCCTCAGGCTATTCTCCCTTTGAGATCTTATATGGGAGACCACCCCCAGTGACAAAAAAGCTCAAGGGAGACTACCAACAACCAGCTGACCTGGAGCTGTCCTGACACCTCCAGGCCCTGGGAAAGTCTTCCGCCATATTGCCTGAGGAACCTTGGAAAGGACACCCATTCTTTTGGGCAATTGGATCATCCCTATCACCCAGGAGATGAGATATGGGTTATAGACTGGAAAAAGGTCCTACTTCAGCCAGTTTGGACAGGCCCTCACACGGTCATCCTAGCAACCCTTACTGCTGTTAAAGTTACAGGCGTCATCCCTTGGATCCACCACACCAGAGTCAAGAAGGCAGGGACTTCCTGTGATGAGGACACCTGGAAAGCAGTTGAGGACCCCAAAACCTCCTCAAAGTCCGGTCCCAAAGACAACAGCCCTCACCCATGAAGGACGCTGAGTCCTGCTCCAGTCACTACGGAAGCTGACTATTCAATGCACGGCAGAAGCTTGAGGATTCTTCAGCCTGGCTCCAGCCACACTCCGGCAGCTGGCTGGTCAACACACGGTGGAAGCTTAAGGATCTGGATATCAGAATACCAATGGATTTTCATTTTCAACGCTGGCCTCTTTCCCTAATCAGTGTTATTACTGAGTTCTCCGTTACAGGGCCAACTAGACTCCCTGGCTGAGGTGGTTTTACAGACTAGGAGAGGGCTAGACCTACGACAGCTGAAAGGGGAGGGCTCTGCCTTTTCCTAAACGAAGAATGCTGCTTTTATGTAAGCCAATCAGGAATAGCCAAGGACATGGCCCAACAACTAAGGGAACAAGTCTTAAGAAGGAGAGAAGAACTAGCAAATTCCTGGGGTAACTGGAGCCATATCTGGAGCTGGGCGTCGTGGCTTCTCCCTTTAGTGGGGCCTCTCTTCACGCTCTTTGCAGTGCTCTTGTCTGGCCCTTGCATTCTCAATGCAGTTACCCAGTTCATAACCTCTCAGATTGAATCCATAACAAATGAATGGTAATAGCGCACTATAGCCACTAAACGATGGGGCCGCTCTGAATGTGCTACCAAAACATGAGATGATGCTTTCTACAACGAGTGATAGGAGCATCAAGAGGGGGGAATGAAGAGGAAAAGTTAAAATTTTACATAGCCTCCTGCTCCTTCTGCCTCTGTAACTCAGCTTGCTCCTTGCAAAGTCTGGGTCACGTAGGTCACGTAGTTTCAGAAAGTGGGGACTTACAATACTAGGAACTGGAGATTATCTCACTCACGCTTGTCCTGCTCTTTGCAATTGCCCAGCCTCTGCAAACCTTTTTAATCATGCCTGTCCATGTAAAGGTCAGATGTTCCCCCTCCCCATCTTGACCATGGTTCCCATGCACTCGAAACCCCTTAGTTTAAACCAGCCTATTAGCGGGTAGTGTTGCCCACTACAGTCTGTCTATGAAAACTCTGTAACCCCTTTGTTCGGGCTCAGAGCTTGGAGTGTTAACTCCTCTGGGCCCACCCGTGTAATAAACCTGAGCTCTCCAACTCTCCCAGTGTGGTGCTTGGTTTCCCGAGTACTGGTTTTGGCAACATCCTCACACTCTTCCTAAAAATGCCTCCAATTTATTGACCTGGCCAGAGCTCTCTTTTTCCAAGCTCAGTGGCTTGCTGGATTTTTTTTTTTTAAACATTTTCTATTGTGTTCTTCAGGGGAGGATAGAGGTGTTACAGCTTTCTAATGTGCTACCAGGCTGCAGATAAAGAATTTAACAGCCCGTGGGAGGGCCAATTAGAGTCAATTATAATGTAATTGAACTGCCTTGTATTCCTAGTCTGTATAGAATTTCTTTCTGGAAGGAAGATTGTGCTTCTCCTTACACCCTGTTTGGGGCAGATCAGAGGTCATTGATCACCCTAGATCCTGTTATAGAGTTTCATGGAGGCTCCAGTGTCTTGGGAGAATAGGGCCAGAGAGTCTCAGCTCAGCTCTGTTATTTTGAAAAGTCAGGAAAAGTGCTGACTTTCCTATTCCTTTTCTTTGTTTCTAAGATAAGAGCGCTACTAAATTTTTACAGAGAATTGGGCTACATAGGAAATATCTCACAGTCAGTCTCTGGAAAGATGGGACACCCAACCTCTCAAAAAAAGAAGAGAGTGAAGGCCACACATTCCTCTTCTGTGTCTCCATTGTGGGGGTTGGGAGGAAGATCAACAATGGGAAGCATGGATTCTGAACTCCTTTCCACCAACCATCCCCTGGAAACTGGTCTTGGGTCACTGGTGTTGGTGTTACTGAGCCCAAGCTCACTCTGCTTGCTGCATGAAGGCCAATAAATCAGGAGATGAGGTGCGAAGGCAAGGAATAATAACCTTATTTGGAAGGCCAGCAGACTAGTGTCTCCAAAAAACCTTGAATTCTGGATGCCAATTTCTTTTACAGAACAGAGAGAGAGAGAGAACAGATGAGGAAGTAAAATAAAAAGATCATTATTCTGTCTGGCTTGACCAGCATCAGGAAGCGGATGCCTTAATTTTTTCTTTTCTACAGCTGTTCATAGGTGGGCATGATCAGATTGTCTCCCTGTGAGCTGAACAAAGGCACTTTAACATTCAGGCAGAGGGTCAGGGTTCCCTGAGGCGGGTTATTATGTATGATTATAATAACGGCAATGAAAAGCAAAAGTTAAAGAAACAAGTCCAATAAGGAGTCAGTTTTTGCTCTTCCTTGTTACACTGGGAACCAGTGGTTACTTGATTTCTCCTCCCTCACTACACCCAGAATCCTTCAGTCTTGGAATGTAGCGTGTATGGATCCTCAAAGGCTCAGTGGTCCATGATTGAGCAGCCAGGTTCCCTAGGGGCAGCCACTTGCATAATGCAGCCTCCTCAGGCTCCCTCCTTCCCTTCTAGACTCTTCCTGTTTCTCGTTCCTCTTCCCTGGCATTATATACCCGAATAAAATAATATAAGCCTTCATCTCACCCTCTGCCATCTGATGAACCCAGGGTAAGATCAATTATGTATGTGAATATGGGAAAAAAGAACAGGTTTTGATTGATTCATGTGTTTTTAGGAAGTAGTTTAGTGGCCTGAGAGCCCAGTCCATGACAGAGGGGTTCCAAAATGATACATGGAAAGCTACTTGACAGTCCCAAACGTTATATTGCTTGAATATGCACCAGTCCCTTTGGCCAGTGACAAATCTGCCCTGTGCCTTTCTTGGCATCCCTCGGTTTCCCACTCTGCCCCCTGGCACAATCTCCTCCATCACTAACCTTACTTTCGACAGAGACTGCTTTGATTTGGACCCTTCTAGAAACAGATCCTGAGACCAGGTTATAAGAGTAAGTCATTTATTTGGCAGTTTATGTGAGGTAACACAGGTAGTGGTTTAGGGAAGGAAGACGGGGAAAGGAAAGCAAGGGATAAAGGATATGAAACAAATGAGTTACCATTACGGACAACTGGAGCTCAGTCCCACTAGGGAACTCTTAGAATGGTATAGAACGCATCTGAAAATTATGCTGCTGGATAGGCGGGAGAGCCAGGGAGTTTATACACAGATTCCTACCAGTTACTTTTGTTGAGGGCTTCTCCCAGGGATATATGAGCGTTACTTCTTTGACACAGTGTACCCTGTGTAGGCAGAGAAGGATAATGGAGTCCAAGAAAGCCCTAGGGCTTAGAAGTCAGAACACTATGCTCCTCAGGTGTGTTGACTGTGCAGGCAAGCTTGAGAAATGCAGGTGCAAATATAGTAACCAGAAAGCTCCAGAGCCTCACCAATGGACTGATCCCCAAACTCACCTCTGCAAAGTCCTCTCAGCAGTTTCTCCTGAGCTGAAATGGGCCCAATCTCTCCTGTGCCCATGTCCTCTGACTCATTACTACTGAACACATGTGTTTGCCTCTGGTTCATTTTCTCTTTTAGGATCTTAAGAAAGGCAAAGTGGATTATCAAGAAAGTACTAAGAACCCCCATTCATTTTGTAATTCTGCCCCTAAAAGACTTTATTGCAGCCCGGTCATACAGTGTACATTACAGTAAGTCTGCTTAAAAAGACAAGTTACTAACAACAACCCCACCCCCCACACATAGCACTGAAATGGTGTTAGAGTCTCCTTTCCCCACTTTCATTCCAATTAAAAGAGGTCCACACTGGATTTTCTAAAGGCTGAAGCTTTCCTTGTAATATTTTTTCTCTCTCTTTCTCTCTTACAAAAATCAGTAAGTATAGAGATTGGAATTTCAGGCTCAAGCAGAATCATTCACTTGGGGATTCCAGAGAGGAACCCATACAGAGTAATAATTCAGATCTGTAAGCTTTTAGGAGGCTAACTTAAAAACAAGAGATAATTTTGAAAGAGAGATAAGGTGAGAGTACATCTCAAGGTCTAAGATAAAGAATGGAATCTTGACAGGTTACTGTGACTAGGCTGGCTTTACTCCATGCCTAGACAGAGGAATTGCCACTGGGTCTAAAGCTGACTGAAAGCAGGCACTGAGGCCTTGAGGGCATTGGAAGGGGATTCAAAGAGCACATCAGGGGAGTTAAGTTCTGTGTAGTGTGCCCTGAGTGTATTAGTTACCTAGATGCATAACAAATTGCCACAAGCTTAGTGGCTTAAAGCAACACACAGTTTGTTTGGCTCACGAATCCAGTTAGAGCTTAGCTGGACCTTCTGCTTAGGGTCTCACAATGCTGTAATCAAGGTGTCATTTTGGCTTGTTCAATATTGGAGCTTGGGGTCTTCTTCCAAACATGCATGGTTGTTGGCAGAATTCTGTTTCTTGTGGGTTTTCTGTTGTTGTTGATCAGTTGCTAAGTCATATCTGACTCTTTGGGACCTCATGGAGTGCAGCATGCCAGGTTTTCCTTGTTGTTCACTCCTAAAGTTTGCTCAAACTCATGTCCATTGAGTCAGTGATGCTTTCCAACCATCTCATCCTCTGTATCCCTTTTCTCCCCCTGCCCTCAGTCTTTCCTAACCTCAAGGTTTTTTCCATTGAGTCAGTTCCTCGAATCAGGTGGCCAAAGTTTCAGCTTCAGCATCAGTCCTTCTTGTGAATATTCAGGACTGATTTCCTTTAGGGTTGATTGGTTTGATTTCCTTGAAGTCCAAGTGGCTCTCAAAAGTCTTCTCTAACACTGCAGTTTAAAAGCATCAGTCCTTTAGTGTTCAGCCTTCTTCATGGTCCAACTTTCACATCCATATATGACTACTGTAAAAACCATTACTTTGACTATATGGATCTCTGCTTTTTAGTATGCTTGTGGTTGTAGGACTGAGGTAGCCTTGCTACCTCACTTTCATCCTTGGTATCACCTACTGCTCTTTGCCATTTGGCTTTCTGAACTTAGCAGCTTACTTCTTCAAGGCCAGCAGAATAATTTCCTGGCTCAGGGCTGGCTCATCCTCCCTTTTAAGGGCTCTGATTAATCTAAACCTACCTGATTAATTTAGGTCCACTCTGGAAAAATCTTCTTTTACAGAATCGATTGGTTTAGGATTTAAATTACATCTGTAAGACCACTTCACCTTTGCAATATTCCATTAGCTAGAGACAAGGGACCAATCCCATCCACAAACAGGGAGAGGGAGTTATACAGAGGCCAGGATATCAGGTGATGGTTATTGGGGGTTGTTTCTGGGTCTGTCCCCCCAAACTGAGGGGATTGTGGTAGAGGCTTGAATGTGTCATCAAGATGATGGCATAGTGGGCAAAAAGTCTGGCTCTTTTTCTGTTTTTTAGCTTTGAAAAGGCCCATTATTCTTTCATGAACCCACTGACAAGCAGAGAGAGATGCAGTAATTATGAGTATTAACAAAAATTACTCAAAATTTGGACAAAAGCAACAGGTATGGGGTGGCTTGATTCTTCAGTGCTATATGGAGATGCATGCCCAACCAGGGATTGTGCAACTGCTTGTTTTTAACTCATGGTTGGACAGAGGAGTTTCAGGGGCAACAGGCCATAAGGTTGCAAAGAGTCGGACACAACTTAGTGATGAAACTGCAACATCTTGCTATTGATTAGAGGTCCCAGACTTAAGCTACATAATCTTGCAGAACTGTATTCAGTTGAGATGGAAATTCTTTCTGATAACTTTAACAGGTCACCTCAAAAGTTATGGGTTATCACCCTCGTAGACATTCAATTCAGTTCAGTCACTAAATCGTGTTCAACTCTGTGACCCCCATGGACTGCAGCACGCCAGGATTCCCTGTCCATCACCAACTCTTGGAGATTACTCAAACTCATGTCCATCGAGTCAGTTATGTCATCTAACCACCTTATCCTCTGTCATCACCTTCTCCTCCTGGCTTCAGTCTTTCCCAGTATCAGGGTCTTCTCCAATGAGTCAGTTCTTCACATCACGTGGCCAAAGTATTGGAGTTGCAGCTTCAGCATCAGTCCTTTCAGTGAATATTCAGGAATGATTTCCTTTAGGATGGACTGGTTGGATCTCCTTGCAGTCCAGGGAACTCTCAAGAGTCTCCTCCAACACCACAGTTCAAAAGCATCAACTCTTTGATGCTCAGCTTTCTTTATAGTCCAGCAGTCCCTGCCATACACGACTACTGGAGAAAAACATAGCTTTGACTAGACAGACATTTGCTGGTAAAGTAATGTCTCTGCTTTTTCATATGCTGTTTAGGTTGGTCATAGCTTTTCTTCCAAGGAGCAAGTGCTTTTCGTTTCATGGCTACAGTCACCATCTGCAGTGACTTTGGAGCCCAAGAAAATAAAGTCTGTCACTGTTTCCATTGTTTTCCATCTACTTGCCATGAAGTGATGGGACCGGGTGCCATGTTCTTAGTTTTTTGAATGTTGAGTTAAAGCCAGCTTTTTCACTGTCCTTTTCCACCCTCATCAAGTAGCTCTTTAGTTCCTCTTCACTTTCTGCCATAAGGGTGGTGTCATCTGCATATCTGAGGTTATTGATGTTTCTCCTGGCAATCCTGATTCCAGCTTGCACTTCATCCAGCCTGGCATTTTGCATGATGTACTCTGCATATAAGTAAAATAAATAGGGTGACAATATGCAGCCTTGATGTACTCCTTTCCCAATTCGGAACCAGTCTGTTGTTCCAAGTCCAGGTCTAACTGCTGCTTCTCAACCTGCATACAGATTTCTCAGGAGGCAAGTAAGGTGCTCTGGGATTCCCATCTCTTGAAGAACTTTTTATACTTTGTTGTGATCCACACAGTCAAAGGCTTTGGCATAGTCAATAAAGCAGAAGTAGATGATTTTCTGGAACTTTCTTGCTTTTTCTATGATCCAATGAATATTGGCAATTTCATCTCTGGTTCCTCTGCCTTTTCTAAATCCAGCTTGAACATCTGGAATTTCACTGTTCATGTACTGTTGAAGCCTGACTTGGGGAATTTTGAGCAATTCTTTGCTATCATGCGAGATGAGTGCATTTGTTCGGTAGTTTCCTTTATGGCTCAACTGGTAAAGAATCCTTGTGGCTCAGCTGGTAAAGAACTTGTCTGCAATGCGGGAGACCTGGGTTCAATCCCTCGGTTGCGAAGATACCCTGGAGAAGAGAAAGGTTATCCACTCCAGTATTCTGGCTTGGAGAATTCCATATAATCTATGGGGTTGCAAAGAGTCAGACACAACTGAGCAATTGTCACTTTCTTCGACATTAAGCAGTGTTACATGTATCATTGAAATCCTATCCTCGTCTGCCTTTATTAACTTACCTATAAATACTTATCTTCTCAAATATTCTTTGGGTTGTTTTTAACACCTCACTGTTTCTCTCAGTAATTAATGAGTTGAACAAATCTCTGACATGTGTTCATTTTATATTTGCCTGTGCATTATTATCTTTTGAAAGCTATACTTTAACAATAGTATGGAATTTTTCATCAACCAAGCAGGAGAATTGAGCTTAGTATTTGATTCTGAGAAATAAAGCAAAGTGAATTTTTTACCCAATATTTTGGGGTATAATTCACAGCCTCCACGATCCTCTCAAATTCTGAGAGGAAATGAATTTCCTTGCCATGTTCTTTTGCTGGGGAAGAAAGGATACAAATCTACCAGTAGCCTTCCAACTTCTTTCTGTGCACTTATAAAAGCCTGATCTATAGTCTGTAGGATTGAAAGAATGATACTTAACTACCAGGTTTGGCACGGATGGTGGAGTGGTGAAACAGTGAGACTAGAGTCATTAATTGTGTGAGCAAAGCACACAGGTCAGAGCCCATGTCAAAATGCTTCCCTGAGAAATGTCCCAGGCTGAGTGCTCACTGACATGGTAGAATTCCAACAGAATCCTTGCATGGCGTTCAAGTGTGACTTGATCTGGTTCTTGACATATACAATATAATCTGATGAAATATAAATTTGTCTAGTAAATTTATGTATAAATATATGTGTCCTTTATTATACTTAATCTATCCATTATCCATTGTATACACACATATAGACTCAAAGATATGTGTGTGGTTCCCACATATGCAGAATCCAGAAAATGGTGTTAAAGTAGAATTTTGTCTAGAATAAGGGCATGCAGGTTTTGAGAGAGATTCTGTTTTCTAACAAAAGTCCTTAAATATTGTAACATCTTATTTCATTGCTTAAAAGCCTCTTGTTCTTAATTGTTTTCTTAGCTAAGACTTAAGGATTTAAGGAACAAAATAGTTCTATCTTAAAATATAACTAATGTTAAGAAATCTAGATGGAATATCTAGAATTTAAAGGATTTTTTCCCCATTAATATGGAATCATATGAATTATAGCACAGAAGCTGAATTCAGAACAAGATGACTTTGGTTATATTGTTAGTTCATCTACTTATTGATTAATCAGGTTAGTTCGAAGCTTATTATTAATGAATTTTTAAAATGCAAGCTATAATGATATGCTAGAGATATAAGATGGGTTAGAAAATGAATTTTCAGTTATCTGTTGTATATCCATTCATCCCAAAACTTGGTGGCTTAAAGCAATGACTGTCTTCAGCTTAGTTCAGTTGCTCAGTCATATTCAAGTCTTTGCGACCCCATGGACTGCAGCACGCCAGGCTTCCATGTCCATCAACAACTCCCTCAGTTTACTCAAACTCTTGAGTCAGTGATGCCATCCAACCATCTCATCCTCTGTCGTCCCCTTCCCCTCCTGCCTTCAATCTTTCCCAACATCAGGGTCTTTTTCAATGAGTAAGTTCTTCACATCATGTGGCCAAAGTATTGGAGTTTCAGCTTCAGCATCAGTCCTCCCAGTGAATATTCAGGACTGATTTCCTTTAGGATTGACTGGTTTGATCTCCTTGTAGTCCAAGAGACTGTCAAGAGTATTCTCCAACCCCACAGTTCAAAAGCATCAATTATTCGGCACTCAGCTTTCTTTATAGTCCAAGTCTCACATCCATACATGACTAATGGAAAAACCATAGCCTTGACTAGTCAGATCTTTGTTGGCAAAGTAATGTCTCTGCTTTTTAATATGCTGTCTAGCTTGGTCATAACTTTTCTTCCAAGGAGCAAGCATCTTTTAATTTTATGACTGCAGTCACCATATTCAGTGACTTTGGAGCCCAAAAAATAAAATCTGTCACTGTTTTCACTGTTTCCCCAACTATTTGCCATGAAGTGATGGGACCAGATGCCATGATCTTAGTCTTCCAAGTTTTAAGCCAACCATTTCAATCTCCTCTTTCACTTTCATCAAGAGGCTCTTTAGTTCTTCTTTACTTTCTGCCATAAGGGTGGTGTCATCTGCATAGCTGAGATTATTGATATTTCTCCCGGCAATCTTGATTTCAGCTTATGCTTCATCCAGCCCAGCATTTCTCATGATGTACTCTGCATAGAAGTTCAATAAATAGGATGACATTATACAGCCTTGACATACTCCTTTCACAATTTGCAACCAATCTGTTGTTCCATGTCCAGTTCTAACTGTTGCTTCCTCACCTGCATACAGATTTCTCAAGAGGCAGGTCAGGTGGCCTGGTATTCCGATCTCTTTAAGAATTTTCCACACTTTGTTGTGATCCACACAGTCAAGGCTTTGGCATAGTCAGTAAAGTGGACGTAGATGTTTTTCTGGAACTCTCTTGCTTTTTTGATTATCCAACAGATGTTGGCAGTTTGGTATCTGTTTCCTCTGCCTTTTTTAAATCCAGCTTGAACATCTGGAAGTTCACAGTTCACATACTGTTGAAGCCTGGCTTGGAGAACTTTCAGCATTATTTTACTAGTGTGTGAGATGAGTGCAATTGTGCATTCTTAAAGCATTCTTTGGCATTGCCTTTCTTTAGGATTGGAACGAAAACTGACCTTTTCCAGTCCTGTGGCCACTGCTGAGTTTTCCAAATTTGCTGGCATATTGAGTGCAACACTTTCACAGTCTCATCTTTTAGAATTTGAAATAGCTCAAATGGAATTCCATCACCTCTACTAGCTTTGTTAGTAGTGATGTTTCCTAAGGCCCACCTGACTTCACATTCCAGGATGTCTGGCTCTAGGGGAGTAATAATACCATTGTGATTATCTGGGTCATGAAGACCTTTTTTCTATAGTTCTTCTGTGTATTCTTGCCACCTCTTCCTAATATCTTCCGCTTCTGTTAGGTCCATACCATTTCTGTCCTTTATTGTGCCCATCTTCGCATGAAATATTCCCTTGGTATCTCTAATTTTCTTGAAGAGATCTCTAGTCTTTCCCATTCTATTGCTTTCTTCTACTTCTTTGCATTTATCACTGAGGCAGGCTTTCTTATCTCTTCTTGCTATTCTTTGGAACTCTGCATTCAAATGGGTATATCTTTCCTTTTCTCCTTTGCCCTTTGCTTCTCTTCTTTTCACAGCTATTTGTAAGGCATTCTCAGGCAACTAATTTGCCTTTTTGCATTTCTTTTTCTTGGGGATGGTCTTGATCCCTGCCTCCTGTACAATGTCATGAACATCTGTCCATAGTTATTCAGGCACTCTGTCTATCAGATCTAACTCCTTGAATCTATTTGTCACTTCCACTGTATAATCATAAGAGATTTGATTTAAGTCATACCTGAATGGTCTAGTGGTTTTCCCTACTTTCTTCAATTTAAGTCTGAACTTGGTAATAAAGAGTTCATGATCTGAGCCACAGTCAGCTCCTGGTCTTGTTTTTGCTGACTTGTATAGAACTTCTTTATCTTTGGCTGCAAATAATGCAGCCATGCTGAATTTGGTATTGACTATCTGGCGATGTCCATGTGTAGAGTCTTCTCTTGTGTTGCTGGAAGCGGGTGTTTGCTATGACCAGTGCTTTCTCCTGGCAAAACTCTATTAGCCTTTGCCTTGCTTCATCCTGTACTCTAAAGCCAAGTTCCCCTGTTACTCCAGGTATTTCTTGACTTCCTACTTTTGTATTCCAGTCCCCTATAATGAAAAGGATATCTTTTTTGCATGTTGGTTCTAGAAGGTCTTGTAGGTCTTCATAGAACCATTCAACTTCAGCTTCTTTAGCATTGCTGGTCGGGGCATAGACTTGGATTACCGTCATATTGAATGGTTTGCTTTGGAAATGAACAGAGATCATTCTATCATTTTTGAGATTGCATTCAAGTACTGCAATTCAAGTACAACAATCTTTTGTTGACTATGATGGCTACTCCATTTCTCCTAAGGGATTCTTGCCCACAGTAATATGTATAATAGTCATCTGAGTTAAATTCACCCATTGCGGTCCATTTTAGTTTTATTTCCTCATAATTCTGGAATATGGGCTGGGCGTTGCTGGGATGTGCTCCTCCTGGCCTCCCTTGAAATCTCCATAAGGGTACAGTGGTTTGGAGGCTAAACTGGGCCTGGACGACGCAGAAGGACTTCACTCAGAAATCTGGTCCTTCCGTGCCACTCTTCTCGATGTTCTTTTTCACCTGGTCTCATCATCCAGCAGCCTAGCTCAGGCTTTATTACAGCATGGGAACTGGTTAAAAGAGTGATATCCAGAAACAAGACCATACCTACTTGTACTGTGTTTATTAATGTCCCATTGGTGATGGCGAGTCACATGGCCAAGGCAGTCCATGCTGATGAAAATACACAATAGTGGGAATAGCAGGACGTGAGTGTCACTGAATATAATCGAAGTAACAATCTACTCCAAGTGGTTCTAACTCAACCATTTATTTTATTTATTTATTTACCTGCATTGGGTCTGAGTTTCATCATGTAAGACCATTCATTGAGGCACAGACTTTTCTCTATTTGGGGTTGGTCTCTAGAGTCTGTGGGCCCAGTAGTTTCAGCATGCAGGCTTAGTTTTCTGGTGGTATGTAGTTCCCAGACCAGGAATTGAACCCAAGTCCCCTGCCTTGAAAAGGAGATTCTTAACCACTGGACCACCAGGGAAGTCCCAATCATTGATTTTCAAAGTGTGTTCTTTCGAATCTCTGGAACTCTAAACAACCCTTCAGGGAACATGGTGAAGCCTCACTTCAGCTACAAGAATTTCACATGTAAATACTGGGCATTAACAGTTAAGATTTCTATTGAGGAAAGTGTTCTACTGCCAAGAGAATATATATATTTTACAATCATTAAGCTAGATGATCTCTTTCAAGTTAAACATTTTATGATTTTGTGACTCTGGGAGTTCTCAGGCCACTTAGTTGATCTGTCCTTGGATGATAACATCTACTCTTATCTATTCCACTGGTTTCCTACCAAGATGGGTGCAATAATGTCTCCATGTCACATAGAGGTCTTCAACAGAGACACTGAATGCATCTATTGAATTTCAATCCGCTTTCTGCATCACATCCTGCATGGGAAATACCTCCTCCATTTAGAAAGTGAATATCCATAATTATGAACACTTATGAATTTAGAGACACATGTTAACATTAAAGAAATCAGTAGTGTGAACATATATCCACTTAAAATGGCCTCTCCTGTGTATGTGACTGTAGTATTATTTTGCCCCTGTTAATAGCACACACTTGATTATTTCTAAAATTGTAGGTTTTAATAAATAATAACCACAACAGCTACCAGTTCTCAAACCCTTATCATGTTTTAGGTACTGTGCAAAGCACTTTTCATTTCATCCCTCTAATTTTACACAACTCTTGCCAAGTTGATATTATTATTATTTCCATGGAGTGAACAAGGAAAATGAGGCTTAAAAACGGATCCAAATCCATGCACCCATTGTGATCCAGTGGTTAAGAATCTGTCTGCCAGTGCAGGGGATGAGTTCAGTCCCTAGCCCAGGAAGGTCCCATATGCTGTGGAGCAACTAAGCCCGTGCACCATAATTACCGAAGCCCAGGCACCCTAGAGCCCATGCTCCATGACAAGAGAAGCCACCGCAATGAGGAGCCCATGGACTGCAACTAGAGAAAGCCTGCAATGAAGCAATGAAGACTCGGCTCAGCCAAATACATAAATATAAACCACAAAACAAACAAAAAGCAAATCCATGAAGCTAAGAAGTTGGTGACAGAGCTGGGACATGAATCCAGAACTTTCAGGCCACAAAACCAGACCTCTTCTCCTCCACCATGCTGTGGTCCTGCAGACCTCACTGAGCTCTTGTGATCAAAGAGTTATGCTGAGATATGAGGTCTCAGTACTAAGAGAAGGAACACACTTGTCTGGATAAAGTGAAAAGTGAAAGTTGCTCGGTTGTGTATGACTCTTTGAGACCCCATGGACTAGAGAGTCCATGGAATTCTCCAGGCCAGGATAATGGAGTGGGTAGCCTTTTGCTTCTCCAGGGGCTCTTCCCAACCCGGAAATCGAACCCAGGTCTCCCGCATTGCAGGCAGATTCTTTACCAGCTGAGCCACAAGCTGGACTCTTTATTGTCTACAGCATGGTTCTCCAGCTTGACTGCCCAGTGAAATAACCCAGGGAACTTTATCAAATGCTGATGCTTGATCCTGCCTTCTCCATTCCTGATTGAAAGTGGTCTTGGTGCAGCCTAGGCATTGGGTTTCTTAAAAACTTCCCAAATGGTTCTAACTCAGCAGCATGGAGTGAGAACCACTGACTTAGAGGAGCCACATGTGGCCTCCAAGAACCACTTGTAAGGCCCTGCCTGTTTCATTTCATTGCAGAGAAAATACTTCTGCATGGAATGCTCTCACTTGTTTTCTCTTTGAAAAGCTCTTATTCAGGGTTCAAAACCCAGGCCCAGTAAACAAAAGGAAATAATCAAGGGAAAGAAAAAGTCTGCAAACATTTAGCCTGACATTATCAAAATACCTGGACTTATGATCACTAGCTGCCCCCATATCCTGATAGCCTATACCTGAAAAACCCAGCTGCTTAAGTCTTAGGCTGGGCCCCATTCACCGCAATCCTTTTTGGGCCTCTTACTTTTAGAAGAGATGTTACAATCACACCAGTTTCTGGGGATCCACTGGCAGGTGACTGAGGAAGCGGGAATGATGCCCGTTCTTCAACTTCATCATTTTGTTCTGATCTGCTCTGATCAGACAAACCTAGTGAGGGAGCAGGGGGCTTCAGTCGTGACAGCTGACAGCACCAGTGGGGTTCCCATGTGCCTTTGCTCACAGGGGGAGGATGTACTTTGTTTATTTATGAAGATAGGGAAGCTTGTTCTCATCACTTCACCCCAGAAAACTACTTGGATCTTAGGAGGTATGAAAAAGATCCAGACAAATGTTGAAACTAAAAAACACATAGGTATATATTTCCCAAACATCATACTCAAAAGAACTTAAATTCTCCCAAGTTCTACCTTGCTTATTAAAACCTATTATGACCTTGTTTTTAAGAATGAAAAGGGTTAGGTTAGTTCTGAAAGCTTCTCTAATTGGTTTACATTCATGTCTCTCACAAAGTAAATTACAAGCTTCTTGAGAATTGTGCTTCCAACTGTGTGATTCTGTCAGCATCAAGGTCATCATGCTCATCTCTGTAGCTCACACTTATGTAGAATTTACCATCTGCTGGGTACTCCTCTAAGAATGTTAAACATAGGTATTCACTTACGTGTTTTATATTTTATGATAACCCCACAAGGAAAGTAACTATGATTATCCCCATTTTACAGATTAGAAACCTGAGACATAGAGCATTGATTGATTTTATTTACCACAGGGTACTTAGTTAATAAGTAGGGGAATATTGTAATGACCCCAGGAGTCTAGCTCAGAGTCTAGAGTCTTAATCTGTACACTATGCCATTTTGGGGGCACATTTGCAAAAGGTGAAGAAGTTGTAGCTATTTTCAGCAGATGATATATGATTTCTTTTTATTTATTGCACTCAAGAGATATATGACAGTGGAGCTTCATTGCTAAGGTTTGAAAAAGACAATGGAGAAAAAAAAAAACTCCCATAAATATGCATATGCAGCATGTAATCTACAAATGAGGATGAAATATCAGCAGGATTGACCCAAATGTTGACCAAGTCATTTGGGGTTGATGGTGTTATGGATGGCTTCTATTTTGTCCCTTGTTCTGTTTTGGCTTTTAAAAAATATTTGCTATGCTTAATATGGTATAATGCTATAGTGTGCATTAGTTCGTTATCAGAAGGTACAAAGGCAGCTTACAAGAGTTTTAATCAGGTATAAAATTGACTGAAAGTATAAAATATATCCCCCTCCTCCACTCCCTCACTCCTGCTTCCTCACACAGGCCTCCACCTGCAGTAGGCCCTGGCAATGGCCTCTGACAGTTATGGGACTGGTCATTTTAATTTGCATTCTGATTTAAAGTCATGGAGCATTTTATTATATAATTGTGACCAGATATGTCACGGTGCTGGCTAAGGTTTTTCATCCAGGGGCAAGGGAAGAACCAACACTGAATAGATCATAAAAGAAAATAGAAGAGAAAATAAATTTCCTTTTATGATTAACCCACTCCTGCTATGAGTTATGCTTTTCATTTAATGTTTGTTATTTGTTTGCATATATATACATACGTGTGTATCCATACCTAAATAGATCTCTCTCTTCATATATATATATGTGTGTGTGTGTGTGTGTGTTAGCTGCTCAGTCATGCCCAACTCTTTGGGACCCCATGGACTGTAGCTCACCAGGCTCCTCTGTCCATGGAATTTCCCAGGCAAGAATACTGGAGTGGGTTGCCATTTCCTTCTCCAGGGGAGCTTTCCAATCCAGGGATCGAACATGGGTCTCCTGCTTTGCAGACAGATTCCTTACTACCTGAGCCCCCAGGGAAACCCTTTTGTGTATATATACATACACACACACACACACACACACACACACACGTGGCTTCCCTGAGCCACCAGGGATGCCCTTTTATGTATGTGCGCATACGCACACACACACACACACACACACACACACACGTGGGTTTGGATTCCCAAAGAGCTGGACATGACCGAACAACTGTTTTGCTTACTGCTTTATGTAAAAACCTACTTGTTGTGTTAAAATATTATGCATTAAGCTTAATGAATACAATCTACTTATCTACCTTTTAAGAACCTGAAAAAAAGGTTTTAGCTACTTTTCTACAATTTCTGGATCTGGGACTGATATTTCTTCTGATTTTGGCAGTACGTTGAGATCAACCTTGATAAGACACAGATTTACTCAGTTATATATGTCCAAGTGTTATAGGGAGCTGTAAAAAGTCACCCAATTAGCTTTCGTGTCACCAAGGAAGGCTCTCTGTGTAGGGGGTAACATTTGACCTTGGCCTTGAAAGATGAACAGACAGGTGGCATGCCAGAGTAGTTAAATGTAAGAACTTGAGTCAGAAAAGCCTAGATTTGTATGCAATGCTCATTTCTTATCAGGTGAGGGTGACAGGATGATCTTTCTAAATGAAGTTGCAAAATGGGGATTATCATTATTTAATTTCACATGCCTAATTACACAGATTTGTAACATATAGTATTATTAATTATAGATTTACAATAATAATATAAGCATCTTACCTCAGGATTTATGAGCATTAAAAGACATAACTCGAACCAATATGCCAAACATAGGGCCTGAGTACTAGGAAGCGTTCAAGAAGTAGAAAGCAGCTGCTCCCACCACCCCAAGTTCACCAGACCCTAAAGTAAGGTAAAAGCTATGGTTTTTCTAGTACTCATGCACGGATGTGAGAGCTGGACAATAAAAAAGGCTGAGTGCCAAGAACTGATGCCTTTACAGTATAGTGTTGGAGAAGACTCTTTCAAGTCCCTTGGACTGAAAGGAGATCAAACCTGTCAATCCTAAAGGAAGTCAACCCTGAATATTCATTGGAAGGACTGATGCTGAAGCTGAAGCTCCAATACTTTGGCCACCTGATGTGAAGCATCGACTCATTAGATAAGACCCTGATGGTGGGAAAGATTGAAGGCGGGAGGAGAAGGGGACAACAGCGGATGAGATGGTTGGATGGCATTGCCGACTCAATGGATATGAGTTTGAGCAAACTGTGGGAGAAAGTGAAGGACAGGGAACCCTGCTATGCCACAGTCCATGGGTTTGCAAAGAGTAGGACACGACTGAGCAACTAAACAGCAACAAAAGTAAGGCAGGGTGCTCCAAGGCAGAAGGAAGAGCATGTGGTTGTGAGTTTATATGTGTGCAAATGAGGCCACACAGAGGCTGAGGGAGAAAGCTTCTGTAAGATGGCTTGATTCATGGGAGTGGAACATCAGCTGATGAAAACAGGAATGTTAGACCCAAGATCAGAACTTTGGCATCTTCATCCAGGTCTGTGCAGCCTCCTTCTTGGTTTCATCTGCATCCCTCCATCTCTGGAAGGACTCCCTCACAGCACATTATAAAGCTTCCCAGGGCAAGTCAGAGTGGCACTGGGAGATGGAACGGCCCCCCTCCCTAGTAACAATGATCCCCACACAGCCTTTTACTTTGGAATTAATCTTTCATTAAGAGACAAAATTATGTCCAAACACTTTGGGGAACTTTTGCTTACCACTACACGAGCCATGGGAAGCTCAGGCTCCTCTCCAGGGTCAGAGGAAATCTCCTTCTAACATTTCCTTTGGAAGCTGAGACTCTAAGGGAGCCTAGAGTATCATTTTCTTTTTTTGGTGGCTTGTGAATGAGAAATATACTGTTGACTGCTTTCTAAATCCCCTCTGTTTCTGCAGGCTGCTGAGACAAACTCCAGGTTTGGGTGGCCCTATAAACCAGAAGGAGCAAGCTTAAAAAGAATTTGGGAACTGAGGTATGCTCATGATTTCTGAAGAAAGCAGAGCTGTGAGTGAAGATCAGAGAAAGGAAAGCATCTTGAGCCTTCAGTGGAGCTGCTAGAAAAGAAATGCTGATCAACATTTCCAAAATACATGAGTTGAATCTGAAAAAGAGTAGATCTATGTGGGCTTCCCTGGTGGCTCAGTTGGTAAAGCATCTGCCTGCAATGCAGGAGACTGCCTATAGGGGCCCCAGGTTAGATCACCGGGCCAGGAAGATCCCCCAGAGAAGGAAATGGCAACTCATTCCAGTAATCTTGCTTGGGAAATCCCATAGACAAAGGAGCGTGGTGAGTCAGACATGATTTAGCAACTAAATCACCGACTACCATTCAGTATAATTGAACCACTGCACACCTAAATCTAACAGAACATTGTAAATCAATTGTACTTCAATATTAAAATAATAATAATACGTGAGTTGAGGGCTTGTTTGCAAAGTGCTGTGCAAAGCGCTGTGTAGGGCCTGAACTCTGCCCTTCAAGCTCTCATAACCTAATGGATATGAAGAGGCTCCCGCAGCAGAACTTCAGAGACCGGCATGTTTCTTGGTAAGCGTGGAATAAGAGGTAAGCGTGGAATGAGAGGTAAGTGTGGAAAGAGAGGTCTGGGTGGGGGCAGGAGGTGATCTCTAGGTACTGTGATGGGGCGAGCTGGACACACATAGGTCTGAAAGGATGGGTGCAGATGTCACATGACAACAGGCGCGAGATATCCCACCATTCCTGTGGTGGTGGGGAGCTCAGAAACATGAATACAGCTTCTGGTGCTCCTGGGAATTCTAGCTATGAAACTGGCTGGAATGAGAGGTTAGGTCCAGGGCCATTTTGGGAAATTAAACTCTACACACAGGTAAAGGGAAGTCTGGGTAGTGGATGAGAGCACTAGATCCAGAGATTAATAAAGGCTCAACACCCGACAGGGTCTTTTCTGAGTTGGCTGTCCCTGGGCATGTTTCTTAAACACTCAGCCAAAAAGGCCACAAGTAGCTTTCATGCAGGTATTCAGAACTCAGTGAGATAGTCCCTGTAAGTACTTGTACCTTATCTGGCATATGATAAATATTTGTAGATTGTTCTACCGTGTTATTATTGGCCAGCTCCTCTTCCAACAAAGTTAGTAAAATGTGACTAATATACAAACATCCAGAACAATTCTCCTTTTCTAATTTTGGATGCTGATTTCCAGTTTGTAAACCATGTGTGTGAGTCTGGGGAGAGATTTGGAAGTTGAGAAAGGAGAGGTGTGAGGCTTTGGTGGGATTTAGAGGGAAGGTAAGCCAGAAACCAAAGAGACTCATCTTGATGGGCCCTGAGGCTGAGAACTGCACACAAATGGGGAGGTTGGAGGGAATGAAGCTTTAGCTCTATAGTCGATTAAATTTTTCATTGACAAAGATTCTTTCTAATTAAAAAAATATTAAAAAAAATATTGGCTCTGCCAGGCAGCATATATGATTTTAGTCCCCCAACCAGGTATTGAACCCATGTTCCCTACTTTGGAAGCACAGAGTCTTAATCACTGGACCACCAGGGAAGTTCCAACAAAGATTTTTTTTAAGAATGGAAGGTAGGGATAGAAAGAGGGAAGGAATTATAGACAGTGATGATGGAGAGAAGGAGAGAGAGAATGAAGGGAAGGAGGGAAGATGGTGAGGGCAGGTGATGAAAAGGAGAGAAGGGAGAAGAACATGAGATAAGGGAGAAGTTGTGGGAAGGAGGGAGAGATGGAGAGAGAGAGGGATGGAGGAAATACAATCCTGGCCTGGAGGAGGGTGAGCTTTTGACAAGTGACCTGTCTACCCTTTCCCCAGCAAGTATGCAAGCCAAGAATGAACACCTGTCTGGAATTCTTGCATGGATAGAAAGTTGGACTAAATGGCTTTTAAAGTCCTTTCCAAGTTCATCTTTTAAATGAAACTTCAGATTTTGAACAACTAGAGAATGCAAATATGTATTTATTTTACCTATGCTTTTTAATCGCAAAGAGCAAAACAAAAATGTTTTCTAAAGTTGTTGTATGCATAAAATTTGAGGCATCATTACTCCATGTCTAAGGCTGACAGATATACTGTTTCTTTCCCTCAAATTCTTTTAAACACATGACAGTTATGATTTGATCCCCTGGACTCCAGCTCTCACTGAGCATTGAGAAATAGTTTATAAAAAATAGCAACCAAAACTTTCACTTAGTGCAATTTAGTGCTGCAACATTAGCCACGAATGCTTATTTTAAGTGGAGTTAAAACATGCCCCCTGCCCTTGGGAATCTAGACCTTTCAGCACGTGTGAACAATTATATGCCTCTTTTCCACACAGCTTGATTTTTCCCATTTAAAAGATCAGCTTTAATTGCCACCTAGGTTTTGGGTCTTGCACATCCTTTTAATGTGGCTATTGAAATTTATTATTATTACACATGGAACACTTGTTACATTATCGCCTTTGATTGAACTTGCATTTGCCACCTGACTCCAAACTCAAGGATAACATGTGTTATCGATTCTCTCAGATGGATTTATTCAGAGAAGCAGAGATCAGATCTCTGTCTAGACTGGGAGGTTGAATCTCTGTCCAGACTGGGAAACCTCTTTAGATTTCTACTGTTGGCCGTGTGTTTCTGGGAATGCTTATATGCACTGAAATTTAGTGTCATTTTATAGATTTGGAATGGTATTTTATTTATTCCTGGATTATATGAGAAAGGTTTCCGGAAGCACCCAGCTCCCTGGCCTTGTGGTGGGTCTGTATTCTGAATGGAAAGGCTTTCCACAGGCATGGTCTATTCTGTTATCCATTGGCTCACTTTCTTACAAGTATGATATTTTTCTTTTGAAATATTACACAATGGGAAATAATACTTTTTTTTTGGTAAATTTATTTAAAGATATTTGTTCATGTAGATTGAAAGCCAAGACACAGTGTAGAAGAACTTTTTGCACAGAGGGGAGATGTATCTGAATTGAGTGTGAGTCATGAAAATTGATGAGGTGAAGAATTTCCATTAGATTTTTATTTAACAGAAATACAAGATGGCTAATTTGAAACAAATAAAAAAGAATGTGGTTGACTTATGGACCTTGCAAATGGGTAAATGATCTTGAATGTGGGGAATGACTTTGCCACACTGATTTAAGGCAGGATCAAAGCATTCCTGGGCTTTCCAGGTGGCTCAGTGGTAAGAATCTACCTGCAATGCAGGAGACACAGGTTTGATCCTGGGTTGGGAAAATCCCCTGGAGGAGGAAACGCCAACCCACTCCAGTATTCTTGCCTGGAGAATCCCATGGACAGAGGAGCCTGGAGAACTTCAGCCCATGGGGTCACAAAGAGCCAGTCACGACTGAATGACTGAGCATGTATGCATGCAAAGCATTCCCGGACTTTTCTGGATGAGTTGGATGAGTGACATTTTTGAGGAAGTGAGAAATTCACCAGGGGCTAGTTCCATCCAACATGGTTTAGAGTTTTGTCAGAACAGAATCTGGAGAGTAAGGCTGTAGACAAGTCCAGTCTCCTTACATTTAGGGGGAAAAGAATGGAGTTTTAGAGAAGAGAAAGCTTGTGGAATGCCTTATTGGAAGAGCATGAACTAGAAGACCCACCTGTCTTTTGAATTCATAGCCCCTCAGCCACCTCATGTTTGAGAATTCCCTCAGATGTGTCCAGGAATCCAACAGGCTCAACTCAAGTCAGCTTGGTGGGAGTGGGGGTGAGGAGGGGGAGTTCCCTGACTCTGTAGAGTAGCCTACAAGTGAACCACAGGGAAGGGCTAGTACTTGCTGCCGGTGGAATATTAGCTCAGTTCTGACTTAATTCAGGCTAGGAGACTGCAATTGATAGGTTCTGAAAGTCTCTTTCTCTGGTCCTGATGCTGCAGGCATTGGGTGTACTGTTGGTATTTAGTTAATATTTGTTGAATGGCTGCATGCTTGCGCATTCTCTTCAGTCACATCCGTCTCTTTGGAACCCCATGGACTGTAGCCTCTCTCCATGGAATTCTCCAGGCAAGAATACTGGAGTGGGTTGCCATTTCCTTCTCCAGGGGATCTTCCTGACCCAGGGATCGAACCTGGGTCTCCTGCATTGCAGGCAGATTTTTTACTGTCTGACCTACCAGGGAAGCCTCTCTTCTGCCATATTGATTTTAATAAATCATTGCTTTTATTATATAACACACCTGTAAACACATAATCTTCATAGCATCTCATTTCCTCCAGGGTCAAGTTCAAACTCCCTTCCTTCACCTTGGTGTAGTGTCACATCCCTTAACCCATCAATTATCACAGATGGAACAATCTTTCAAGCCCTGTATTCTAATATTTCCATATGAAATCTTCTTTAATTAACCTAAACTTATCTCTTTTCTCTGATGAAGCTCACAACCAGAGTAGCCAGATGTGCTACAAAATTAATTTCTGTTGTTCAGTTGCTAAGTCATGTCTAACTCTTTGCATCCCCTGGACTGTAGCACACCAGGCTTTCCTGTCCTTCACTTTCTACCACAGTTTGCTCAAATTCATGTCCATTAAGTCAGTGATGTTATCTAATCATCTCATCTTCTGCACTCTCCTTTTCCTTTTGCCTTCGATCTTTCCTAGCATCAGGGACTTTCCAACGAGGCGGCTCTTTGCATCAGGTGGCCAAAGTATTGGAGTTTCAGCTTCAGCATCAGTCCTTCCAATGAATATTCAGGGTTGATTTCCTTTAGGATGGACTGGTTTGATCTCCTTGTAGTCCAAGAGACTCTCAAGAGTCTTCTCCAGCAGCACGATTCGAAGGCATCAATTCTTTGGTGCTCATCCTTCTCTATGGTTCAACTCTCACATCCATACATGACCACAGGAAAAGCCATAGCTTTAATATCCCCAGTGTGTGTAAGCGTTAGTTGCTCAGTCATAGCAAAGTCATTCTTTGCAACCCTTACTACTGTAGCTAGCCAGGCTCCTCTGTCCATGGAATTCTCCAGGCAAGAATATTGGAGTGGGTAGCCATTCCTTTCTCCAGGGGATCTTCCTGACCCAGGGAGTGAGACTTATACAAGTCATGGGGATCTGTGACACAGTTATGGGGGCATTCTCAAAAAATTCATGTGTGGGACTGAGCCCTCCTTGCCTAAAATGGTGACCTACTCTACTGGCTATTACCATGGACAGTTTGCAATCTCTTTTGGAGTAAACCTTTTCTCCCTTCCCTGTCTCACTCTCCCTTCTCCTACCCTGTCTTGTCCTTCCTGGAGTTACCTCCCAGATATGTGGCCTGCATCTAAGTCCTTATTTCAGGATCTGCATTTAAGAGAACCCAAAGTGAGACTTCCCTGATATTGCGGTGGATAAGAATCTGCCTCCCAATGCAGGAGAGAGAAGAGATGTTGGTTTGGTCCCTGGGTTGGGAAGATCCCTTGGAAATGGCCATCCACTCCAGTATTCCTGCCTGGAAAATTCCATGGCTAGAGGAGCTTAGCAGGATTACAGTCCAGGAGGTCACAAAGAGTTGGGCATGACTGAGTACTCACACACACACAAAGCAAGACACTGTATACTGAAATACCCAAAAACCAATTCAGTATCCAGCTTAGAGCTATGCACATCACAAGGCTAAAGTTATACACATCATATAAATATAGATCAATGGAAAATATACCCTATATCAGGGTCTGCTTTTGTTTCCCCTGAGGCTGTCAGGCTTTATTGAGCTTTGTATTTGTAATTAATAATCTGGATGAGTCAGAGTCACTGTTCACCCCTGATATAGTTCTGTTGCAGATCTGTTGGGGCCCCGCCTGGACCTCCTTTCCTAGCTGATGGATCTCCCCTGCCCCACACACATTCTGTTGACTGTCACAAGGACCCCTTCCTGGAGAACTGCCCTCTGCCAAGGGGAGCTGTCTCACCAGGGAGGGCATGTCTACCCTCCAGAGATGGTCAACAACTGACTGACTTGGGCCCACAGTGAGCTGGTCTTCTTGCTTCCAAGCAGGCTTTGTGGTGGCATTCCTACCCCGGAGTTCCTTGGGGGCTCAGGCTGAAGCTAGATGTGACGTGAGCTAACACCACGCTGCTTATCTGCTCTCCCTGCCCCATACTGCTTCCCTTACCCCCCACTGTCTGAGAGCCTCCCCTGCAGTATATCATGCATCTGAATCCCTATTTCAGGCTCTGCTTTTAGAGAACTGAGTTTAAGACAACTCTATATACACTGATCTTTCTTTTTTAAAAAACAGTTATTTACTTGGCCGTGTTAGGTCTTAGCTGCAGCAAGTGGGGTCTTTGTGGTGTCATGTGAGATCTTTCATTGCAGCAGGAGCTTAGGAGTTGGGACCCACGGGCTCTCTAGTTGTGATGCGCAGGCTTAGCTGCTCCATGGCATGTAGAATCTTAGTTTCCCAGCCAGGGCTTGAACCCACATCCCCTGCATTGGAAGGTGAATTCTTAACCACTTGACCACTGGGGAAGTCCCCATCCACTGATCTTTCTTTTCTTCCAGGGTCTTTTCCCCCAAGACCACTAGACTACTTATTACTGCATTTCTCACATAATGTGCCAATTCATATATGTGATACATTTTAGAAATTTTACTTATGAAATAAGGTGATATCTGCACCTGAAGCCATTATTTTCATGTTCCCTTCTCCCTATTAAAAAATCTAAGGATGGCATCTCTTTCAAGAAGCAGCTTAAGAAGGTGTGGACTCTGTTTAGCACACCGACGGATGTCACTATGGAAATTCTCTACAAAGCATAAATCAACTTTCTTGGGGGAAAAAGCATGACTTTTCTGTTTCTTGCCATAAAATTTTTTACTGCAACATTATATAGAAAGATATTTAATATAGCTTAGCTAATAATTTATAAGAGGCCACTTTGAGGTTAGAATATTTTTGCTGCCCTATTGCTTTTGCAATTGAAGGCAGGAGAATACCCAGAAAAACCAAAAACAACCTCTGAAATTCCCCAAGGCTTTGTTTAATGGAGTGTATACAATCAAATTTCAACAACCCATGACCAGATTATCTATGGCAGAGCTTCTCAAACTTTAATGTGCACACGAATCACCGGGAGCTCTTATTTAAATGTATATTCTGGTTCAGTAGGTCTAGGGTGATGCTTTAGATTTTCTGTATATGAACATCTCTCATAAGATTGTAATGTGAATTGTCCATAGACTATAGTTTAAGTACAGAAGCAAGGTCTTGCATTTTCTTTCAGGGCTACAGTGCTTTTTGCCTCTTTGTAGCCATATAGATGATATACTCTAAAGGTAAGATTGAAAGTCTAACACTAAGGCCCTTCATGACTATATAGCCTAAGCCAAATTATCCTCTTCGCCCCAGATGATAAGCTCTGACTCTAAGGATATGCAATGATGTTGGACATGATCTGAAATAGGAGAAATGTTGACTGTTGATAAATTAATTTTCTACAGGAACAGACTAAGGCTACACTTCTCCTGAATAAATATCCTTATCTAGTTTTTAGAAGGGTATATCATCTTAAATGGTAGCAGGAAGAAAATAAACAGAGTCAATACCAGGATCATAAGAAGTCTGGTTTATTACAAAAAATAGATTGGTTGCACCCTAGCTTCCTTCCTCTTTGGGTTCAGTTCAGTTCAGTCACTCAGTCATGTACGACTCCTTGCAACCCCATGGACTGCAGCATGAACAGGCTTCCCTGTCCATCACCTACTCCTGGAGCCTACTCAAACTCAAGTCCATTGCATTGGTGATGTCAACCAACTATCTCGTCCTCTGTTGTCCCCTTCTCCTCCTGCCTTCAATTTTCCCAGCATCAGGGGCTTTTCCAACGAGTTGGTTCTTCCAATCAGGTAGCCAAAGTATTGGAGTTTCAGTTTCAGCATCAGTCCTTCCAGTGAATATTCAGGACTGATTTCCTTTAGGATTGATTGGTTGGATCTCCTTGCAGTCCAAGGGACTCTCAAGAGTCTTCTCCAACACCACAGTTCAAAAGGATCAATTCTTTGGTGCTCAGCTTTCTTTATGGTCCAACTCGCACATCCATACATGACCACTGAAAAAGCCATAGCTTTGACTAGACAGACCTTTGTTGACAAAGTAGTATCTCTGCTTTTTAATATGCTCTCTGGGTTGGTCATAGTTTTTCTTCCAAGGTATTTCACGGCTTCAGTCATCATCTGCAGTGATTTTGGAGCCCCCCAAAATAAAATCTCTCACTGTTTCCATTGTTTCCCCATCTATGGATTACCATTCCTCAATTTTGTCCTTAGCTCCTTCAGTGCTTTGAGTTGGAGGCCCTGTCTTGAACACAAAACACCTAAATCAAGGATTCTTTCACTACTTCTTGAATTCTAAGTCCAGACTTAATTTATTTCTCCTAGAAAGGTAGTCTATGTCATCAAGGTCTAGCTACTATCCTGAGAAATATACATCTTCAAAAAATATCCTCCTCTTTATTTGTGTTTAGGGCAATACAGACTGTTTTAATACCTTTACAATATTCTCAGTAAAGTGAATATGCACAATGTTTATAAAGCTAGAATATCACACACATAGCATATTGTTTCCTCACAGTGAGGATTGAACAGTAAAACAAGAGGAAATTACTAATTTTCCCTCAGACCTATATTTTATATCTTTTATATCTTTACTTTAAAATAATTAATACAGTGGAGGTCAGTAAAATGGCAAAGTAAGCATCTACAGCTCTTTGAAAATGCTCTTCCTTATCAAATTTGCAAGAAAATTGGCAGAAATACAGAATCAATATTTTCATACCTCCAGAAATTAACCAAAGACTTACTATCATAGAGGAAGTGTTTACTCAATAACAGTGGATGAATGTCAGTAAAATCAATGAGCATTATTCTTAGTGTATTGACTTGTTCCATTCCCATTACCTCATCTTTCATCTCTTTGGTAGCTTTGGAAACCTGGAGTCTAGTCTCAGAATTAAACACAGCAGCCAAACAGCAACTAGAGAGGAACAGGGCTGAAGCTCCTTCAAACCTCATTCCCATAGATGGCAATTATTCACCTGTCTAGTGGCTTTTCAGAAGGCCTCACTCATAAGGTTGTCTTTATTTGTCACCTAGCCTTTAATCTGGGGTGTTTGTCAAAACAATTAGAAGTGGATACCCACTTTTGTGACTCTCTGAAGTAGGAGATAACAGTTTGAGGAAACAATAGGATAACAAAAAAATCTTGAAAAGGGAAATGAGACATCCACATGGGTTTTGAAAAGCTTGCCCACTTACAAGGATCTAAAAGGCTATGTGCACGCACAGCAGTGTCTGTATGCTAGGGAAAGACCTAACCTGTGGCTGACCTGAGGTTTTTTGCAAGCAGGAAATGAAGGGTAAGGCAGAATTGTCAAATACCTATTGAGTACTGAAAGTGTTTCCTCATGCACACACAGAGCTCTGTAATGAAGATGAGATTTACTGGTTCTAGACTAAAATCATGATTGAAAGATATGACATTACTGACTTTACAAAAATAAAAAGGATTATAAGGGAACACTATGAAAATTGTACACCAATAAATTAGATAACCTAGAGTAAATCAACAACTTTTTAGAAAAAATATAAACTAGGAAACTGATACAAAATCTGAATAGACCTACGGCAAGTAGAGACTTAGTAATCAAAAGGCTTCTCATAAAGAAAAATACAGAATCAGATGACTTTGCTGGTAACTCTTTCAAATGCTTAAAGAAAAATTAGCAAACATCTTTACAAACTCTTGTAAAATATAGAAGAGGAAGAAACACTTCCCAACATCAGGAAAGACATAACAAGGCAAAAGACATATATATGAATATACACAACTGAATATCAGCATTGCAAAAATAAAGTTGGACCGGTACCTTGGATCATATACAAACTTTAACTCAAGATGGATCAAAGATATTAATGTTAAAACTAAAACATCAAAACTTTTATAAAAATAGAAGTGTAAGTCTTCATGACCTTGGATTAGTCTGTAGTTTCTTAGATATGATACTTAAAACACAGGAATCCAAAGAAGATAGATAAATTAGACTTTGGTAAAACAATCAAACAAGCAAAGGAACAAAACTACAACAACAACAAAAAAACCACTGCACAGGACCTCATCAATAAAGTGAAATATATCCCACAGAGTGGGAGAAAATACTGGGAAATAATTTACCTGTTAAAGTTCTAGCATTCAGAATAAATAAAGAACCCTTACAACACAGCGACCAATATGGGTAAAAAATTTAATAGACATTTTTCCAAAGAAATATGCAGATGATCAATAAGCACATAAGAATATTTTCAGCATCATTAATTATTATGGAAATACAAATAAAAACTACAATGAAATACTGTTTCATACCAAATAGCATGTCTATAATAAACACAGACACAAACGAGATTTGGCAAGGATATGGAGAAATCAGATCCATCACACATTGCTTCTGGGGCGCTAAAATGGTGTAGCTACAGTGGAAAATAATTTGGCAGTTCCTCTAGGCACTAAAAATAAAAATGCCATATGGCCCAACAATTTCATTCCCAGGTATGTGCAGAAGAGCATTGATAACATCTGTTAACACACATACTTGTAAAAGAATGTCCATTGTAGCTTTACTCACAATAGTCAAACAGCAGAAGCAACTTAAATGTCCATCAACTGATTAATGGATAAACACATATGGTGTATCTATACTATGGAGTATTATTCAGCCATAAAAAGGAAGGATGAACTGACACATACTACAAGATGGATGCACTTTGAAAACATGATAAATGAAAGACACTAGATACCAAAGGTTACATATGCATGGTTCCTATTATATGAATACCCAGAAGAGGGAAATCTATAGAGACAGAAAGTAAATTAATGGTGACCAGGAGCTGAGAGGAGGAAGAATGGAGAGTGATTGTTAGCAAGTATGTGATTTCTTTGGAGAGGAGGTGAGAATGTTGTGGAAATGAGGTGATGATGCTGTAGTCTTGTGAATATATTCTAAAGCATCGAATTGTCTACTTTAAAAGGACTATACTTTCTTCTTTGTGAATCATTTCAATTAAAAAGATCACTGTGAGTTCACAGAAGAGGTGACATACCAGGCTTTCCACAAATATAAAAAATATTGAAAAACCTGATACAATCAAGGCTGGGGTCTTTTTTACCTGCTGTTGTGTTAATCTCATACCATCCATTGGCACAAATATTTGAAGCTGAGGGCAAAAAGCATCTCCATAGTAATGAAGCTGCATTATTCAAAAAGAGAGTAAATAGAGAATTTGTGTGCCCAGAGCTAAAAATTCATGCAGAAGAAATGAAATCCAGGAAATAGAAATACAAACATCAATAATATGGTTTTAAGTTAGTTCAGAACTGTTGCTTGTGGTCAAAAAAGTTTGAAATCACAGTGAGAGGGCAACAGAGGAGAGCGCTGCAGAAGTTTAGATTTTACTTTGAGAAGAATCACATTGCTGTTCTCATTACCTAAAAATTTTGTATAAGTTGCCTTTCTATGTTGTTGTTGTTCAGTCACTAAATCAAGTGACTCATTGTGACCCCATGGACTGCAGCATAACAAGTTCTTCTGTCCTCCCCGTTCCCTGGAGTTTGCTCAGATTCTTGTCCATTGAGTCCGTGATGCTGTCTAAACATCTCATCCTCTGCTGCCCCTTCTCCTCCTGCCTTCAATCTTTCCAGCATCAAGGTCTTTTCCGATGAGTCAGCTCTTGGTGGCCAGACTCCTGGAGCTTCAGCTTCAGCCACAATCCTTCCAGTGAATATTCAGAGTTGATTCCTTTAGGATTGATTGGTTTGATCTCCTTGCAGCCCAGGGGGCTCTCAAGAGTCTTCTCCAACACCACAATTCAAAGCATCAATTCTTTGGCACTCGGCCTTCTTTATGGTCCAACTCTCATATCTGTACATTCATGCGTGCATGTGTGCCCAGTTCTGCCTGACTCTTTGCAATTCCATGGACTGCAGTCCACCAGGCACCTCTGTTCATAGAATTTTCCAGGCAAGAATACTGGAGTGGGTTCCCATTTCATACTCCAAGGGATTGGTTGCTTTTCTGTGATTGAGATTTCAATCATCTGCCTTCTGATGCCCTCTCTCAGCTCATACCATCTTACTGGGGTTTCTCTGACCTTGGACATGGGGTATCTCCTGTCAGCCACTCCAGCACCCACAGCTGCCTCTCACTGTGTGCAAGTCAAGAAGCAACAGTTAGAACTGGACATGAAACAACAGACTGGTTCCAAATAGGAAAAGGAGTACGTCAAGGCTGTATATTGTCACCCTGCTTATTTAACTTATATGCAGAGTACATCATGAGAAACGCTGGGCTGGAAGAAGCACAAGCTGGAATCGAGATTGCCGGGAGAAATATACGCAGATACGCAGATGACACCACCCTTATGGCAGAAAGTGAAGAAGAACTAAAGAGCCTCTTGATGAAAGTAAGAGAGGAGAGTGAAAAAGTTGGGTTAAAGCTCAACATTCAGAAAACTAAGATCATGGCATCTGGTCCTATCGCTTCATGGCAAATAGATGAGGAAACAGTGGAAACAGTGACAGATTTTATTTTGGGGGCTCCAAAATCACTGCAGATGGTGACTCCAGCCATGAAATTAAAAGATGCTTACTCCTTGGAAGAAAAGCTATGACCAACCTAGACAGCATCTTAAAAAGCAGAGACATTACTTTGCCGACAATGTTCCAGCTAGTCAAGGCTATGGTGTTTCCAGTAGTCATGTATGGATGTGAGAGTTGGACTTATAAAGAAAGCTGAGAGTGGAAGAATTGATCCTTTTGAACTGTGGTGTTGGAGAAGACTCTTGAGAGTTCCTTGAACTGCAAGGGGATCAAACCAGTCAATCCTAAAGAATATCAGTCCTGAATATTCACTGGAAGGACTGATGCTGAAGCTGAAACTCCAATACTTTGACAACGTGACATGAAGAACTGACTTATTGAAAAAGACCCTGATGCTGGGAAAGATTGAGAGAAGGAAGAGAAGGCAACAACAGAGGATGAGATGATTAGATGGCATCACCGACTCAATGGACATGAGTTTGGGTAAACTCTGGGAGTTGGTGATGGACATGTGTGCTGAGGTTCATGGGGTCACAAAGAGTAGGACACAACTGAGCGACTGAACTGAACTGAACTGGCCTAAGTTACACAGGTAGTGAATGCCACAGCCAACATTCAAAAGATGATCTGTAAACCTCTGAAATCTGTACCAGATTCTCCCTTTTTTCCCGTGTTTCAATAAAGCGTTGCATCTGCAATCCCACAGGGAGTGCCCAAATGTTGTAGGCACAGCCTTTTTCTTTTTACTCTGACCAAAATTCCACTCTTCTTTCTCTGGCACCAGATTATATATCGGAATAAATTCTGTGAGACAAACAGGTTTAAACTTTTATAAGCATAGATCATTCACAAAACATAGCAACCAATTACCAATAACACAGTAGTGTATCCAAGAAATCTGAAGAAAACCATTATGCTTAGAGTTGCTAGATTAAGCAAAAAATAAATATAGCATGCCAGTTAAACTTGAATTTCAAAGTACATCGAGCAATACTATAATATTAACATGATGCAGTATTTGGGACACACTTATATTTAAAAAAATCATTTTCTATTTGTCTGAAATTCAAATGTAGCTGAACATACTGTATTTTATATGGCAATTCTAACTGTACTATAATATACTCCCTGCCCAACACAAGTACATGCATGTGTGCTAAGTCACTTCAGTCATGTCTGATCCTGCTATCCTATGGACCATAGCATGCCAGGCTCCTCTGCTCATCAGATTCTCCAGGCAAGAGTACTGGAGTGGGTTGCCATGCCCTCTTCCAGGGGATCTTCCTGACCCAGGGATGGAAGCCACGACTCTTGAGTCTCCTGTATTAGCAGGCAAGTTCTTTATCACTAGTGCCACCTGGGAAACCCACCCAACAAAAAAACAGGAATCAAAAGGTGTTGGTCTAATGGATAAATGAATGGATGAATAGAAGAATCGATAAATAAGTGAATACATGATTATTTAAGGAAGCCCTTAACACACACATGACTATTTAGAATCTCCGATTCTGTTCTGGGCATTGCATTTAGGCAGATGCCTTGTTTTGGCATTATTCTATTTCATATCTCCTGCAACATTGCCATGTGATCTTGGATTCAGAACTTATCACCAGGAGTCAGGGAATCATTTGGCCTGGGCTGCACAGTTGACAAGGGCTTTCCAGGTGGCACAGTGGTAAAGGATCTGCTGGCAATGCAGGAGACACCAGAGATGCAGTTTCAATCCCTGAGTGGAAAAATACCCACTGGAGGAGGACCTAGCGACCCACTCCAGTATTCTTGCCTGGACAGTCGCATGGACAGAGGAGCCTGGTGGGCTGCAGTCAGTGGTCGCAAAGAGTCAGACATGACTGAGCACGCGCACATAGTCACAAAGGGTTTTAATTCTAGGTTTTCAGTATCTTCAGGTTACATTATCTGTCAGGATAGGCGTGGGTGCAGAAGTGAAAGGAAGTATCTGTCAAACACCTTTAGAGATGTATCTCTTGAATAGACCACACCACTAGTCCTGTGCTGGTTTCTTACTGCCTCTCTAACCATTCACAGTAGACTCCGTGGCTTAAGAAAACACAAGCTTTGCTAGTCAATGATAATCCGATATAATAGAAAAATTTTAAGAAAGAAAACACAGACTTATGAACTTATATTTGTGGAGGTCAGGAGTCTGAAAAGGTATCTTGGAGGCTAAAATCAACTTGTTAGTGGGGCTGCCTCCCCTGTGAAAGCTCTATGAGAGCATCCGTCTCTTGTCTTTTCCAGCTTCCAGAGGCCACCTGCTCTGGTTCTTGGGCCCCGTCCACCAATGACATCACTCAGCCTCTGCTGGCCTCCCTTAGGGTCTGACTGACCCTCTTGATCCTTGTGATTACATTGGATCCACGCAGAACTTGCAGGACAGTCTCCCCATTTCTGGATCCTTAACTTAATCAAATATGGAAAGGTACCATATTTGCAGGTTCTGGGGATTAAGATATCTTGGGGCCATTATTTGACCTATAAGAAGCACTGTCATTGAATGTGTAGTTACATCACGTAGTGCTCTTTATAAATGTTAAATATTTAAATGTAAGGTGGTTCAGACCATAAAGAATCTGCCTGCAATGCAGGAGACCCAGGTTCAATCCCTGGGTCAAGATGATCCTTTTGGAGAGGAAATGGCAACCCACTCCAGTATTCTTGCCTGGAGAATCCCATGGACAGAGGAGTCTGGCAGTATACAATCCATGGGGTTGCAAGGAGTCAGGTATAACTGACCGACTAACAATTTCACCTTTCCAAACTTCTAAAAACATATCTTTTTAACAACTTCGATGTTCTTCATTTTTTAAATAACCTTGGAGCCTCTTTTGACTTCTGAGAGGCCCTACTTGAAGCAATATGATTTCTTGTCTCAGTAATGGAAGAATTGCACAGTTGGGTACACCAAACCAGTGGTTCTCAATCTTGGCTACACATTAAAGTCAACTGAAGGCTTTTTGTTGTTGTTGTTGTTGTTTTAAGTCCCAGTGCCAAGGCTGTACAGCAAGTCAATTAGATCAGGATCCCTGGGGAACGGAGCCAGGCTTCAGTAGTTTCAAAAGCTCCTCAAGTGATTCCAACATGTCTAAAATTGAGAGACTCTGTATGCAGTTTCACTGCTGGGCTAACACATTTCTTTCTTCCTCCGTTCTTTCCTGTCTCTTCCTCTAGTCTATTTTTCTTGTTATCTGCAAGTTTGTCTCTTTCCCTTATTGTGGTATATTATTTTCATTGTATGATATTTGATAAGAAAAGGCATAAAGATGCTCTCAAAGCAATGGATATGTTGTGGCTTAGTGTGGACAGTGCTGTTTGGGGGAAAAAAGCTGCTCTGCTTTACCCCTAAGAAGCAAGTTCTCCACCTCTCTGACACTTAGCCTCCTCATCTGTAGAGTAAAGGGTTTGAAATGAAACTCTCCATGGTATTTTCTAATTTTAAATCCCACAATTCAAAATATAGAAAGAAGAGAATGGTCTATGGGAGAAGCTCTGGGTCTGAAACCTAAAGATTAAATCTGATTTAATGAAAAGCACTCTTTATGCATGCCTGTTTGCATCAGTTTTGTTTCCCCCAGGAGCAGAATATGAGATGCAGATTCAAGAGAAAGGGATTTATTTAGGAGGAAGCATCAGGGCAGCAATGTAGGTGATTCAGGGTACATTCTCAAGTTTAGCGTCACTGAGGGTAACTGGTGCTTACTCCTGCTAGGGAATCAGGGAGCTGGTGTAGAACAAGGACCTCAGAATTATCCCACCAGAGGGCATGAGTTGTTCCAGGGGGAGAATGCTGTCTAAGGATTTTCAATTTTTGTCAGTCATTACTTGAGAGCCATTACTTGAAACTCCCATGGTTGGAAAAGCCTGGCAGGCTATACAGTCCGTGGGGTCGCCAGGAGTCAGACACAACAGTGACTAAACCATGACTTAATAGCTGCCCCTGAGGACAGTTCATTCTCTAGGCTTTCAACCTGCTGTGCGTAAGGGCAGAAACGTGCGGGGATGACAGAAGCCCCCAGGCAATGAGATGCAAATGGTGACATTCAGATTTTAGGTCAATGAGTGCTACAGGGTTAGGACCAAAGGGCCTATGGACAGATGCTAATATGGCTCTTTTATTTAATAATGGTAAATTCTTGTTCTTTATACATTAATTAAGGAAATTTGAGGAATAACTGTATTAACATTTCTGAAATACTTTGAAAACTCCTTACCCTCTGGGAAAGCAGCTGTAGGCAGACAGAGTATTGCAGCACAGGTATTCCCTTGTCCAAAAAAAAAAAAAAAAAAAAAGAAAGGCTGTCTTAGATTCTTTCAGAAAAGAAATGAAAATTCTGGACCTATTTGGGCACTATTGAGTTGCATTCTGTTTTAGCCCACCAAATGATATTTTTCTCAAATATCAGGAGGTTAAGAAGCTAGATTTTTAATACTAAAAGTAAATGGAAATAAATATGCTTCAGGTATTGACAAATCCCTATGTAGGCGTTAAGGGAAAAAGGAGTTGCTGGTATGCTGTGTATCTCATTTCTATCCCCAAAGGGAGAAAGATGTTCTTTTCATATCTATGTCAGGGCATGCAGACATTCAGGAGCATACAGATTTATTTTCTCCCCACAGAGCAAACAATATCACCACTGCTGCTTGAGCTTATCACAGCTATGTTCTTCTGAGACCATGGATTCCTTGTACACCTGACTTTAGGGCACTGAACAAGATAGAGTGACCACCTCTAAATCTAACCATTCCAGAACATTCATGGTAGTCGGTGATTTTTTTAAGTAGGATATAGCATAGATTTATCTCCAAATTTGAAGCCTTGCTTAGGGTTCCTTCTCTAATTATAGAATGATAAATGTTTTGGCTTTAGATCCATTATTCTTGTCTCTCTGGATATTGTTTATCAGTCTTACCAGATCACTGCTGGAAGGGCGGAGTCCATGATCCAAATTCCAATAGTACAGAATTGAAGGGACGGAAGATTCTGGGGGTAGGGACAGAGTGAGGTGGGAGGAGAAGATACCACCAATAGGAGCACATATCCAAGGACATCAAAACTACCCAGCCCCCTCTGAGTTGTGTGAATGACCCCAGACTAGACCAGCAGAAAAATCATTCATTTGAGCTCAACCCACATTGCTTGTCCATAATTGCTTTGAGTAAATAAAATGGTGGTCATCTTAAGTCACTGAGTGGTTTGTTATGCAAAGACAGGCTTATTATATAATTCTTTAATCAACAGCTAGTGAGTATTTAATAAGGGAAGATTTTGACATTTCAAATATATTTAAAAGGCTGTGTAACCTTAGTTAAAATATCTCAAAGTTTTGTTGTAAACTGTTTGTTGCACTAGGCCCATCGTGCATCAGATAGTCAGATAATGTCTTATAAATTTCCTCCTGTGACACCCTTGTTTATATGAACACTGAGCACAGGATGCCTATTCTAGTTTTCTCAGCCTGTCTACAGCAGGCTATTGCTCAAAATCAACCTTCTTTACAATGCTTTCCTTGACCAACCTGGCTCTAAATGATTTCTGCATCCACTAAACCCATAGAACCATAAACAGAATTTACTTACCTCATGCTTTATCCATCCATCTAAACTAAACATCTTACTGCCTATCTAGACTGTAGGCTTCCTTTAGGAAAGGATGCCTGCTAGCTAGTATGATACCTTTATGTGGTTCAGTATGTGTGAGGATCTACTCAAAAATGTATGCATCTCATGATTTACTATCTATTGTTCTCCAATGGGGAGGCTCAGGTTTGATCCTTGGCTGGGGATTAAGATCCTGCACGCTGAGAGGTGTGGCCAAACCCATGATACTATCATTCTTTATGTTAATACGTGGTGGGAGGGACAGAAGAAGAAAACAATGAAAGATTCCAAGTCCATGGCTCTCTTCTCTTTGATGATACATCTGTGCTCATTCTTCATTATGACCATTCGCTTTGTGATTTCCACATGGATTTTATGAGTGGTGGAGAAATACTGAGGGAGTGTTAGCCTTAGAAGCATTCGGAAGTGTTGGTGTTGTGCTGAATGTTGTCATAGGAGTTATAGGAAAGTTGAAAAAAAAAAGATGGTGGGGGTGCTGTCCTAGTGTAACAAAGTGAATAAATACAGAAGACAGTTCAGTTGGTTTGTGGTACTGATTTCACGGAGCTAGCCTCATCTGCACTATCTTGTTTGTCTCTCTTTCCTTCCTCATTACAACACACTTGGGGGGCAGATTGAAACTCTAGTCCTCGTTGTAGCCGATAAGATCAACCCTACACAGAAGGATTTCCTTTCAATTTAGTGATAACAATCTTTTCAACTTCAAGAAGGTTAGGTTTCAGGCATATTATATTTCTGGAGGATGAGCCTTTATTGTTGGTGATAATTCTAAACCCCACTCCTTGGTGGAGAATCTCTGGCAGCTAGCATTGGAACTCAATGGGGTCTCTAGGAAGATCTAAGTCACAGAGTATGAAAGTGCAAGAGGAATGTCGTCCACATGTCTCTCTATGGAATATGATGTAAGACCCAGAAACATTCACAGAACTGACCTAGGAGGGGATCTGAAATCAAAGACAGAATTCCCTTGGACTATTAATGTAGAGGTTGAAATGGATGCCTCTTGGAATAAGAACTAAAGGATCTCCTTTCACACTTTATTAATTTCAAGTTCACGAGTTCAAAGGTGGTGGTTAGTTAAGAATCTAGGCTTTTTTAAAAATTAGACATTTTGAATCAAAGTGTGCTCAGTCACCAATTAGCTGTGCAACTGGGCTTTCCTGGTGGCTCAGTGGTAGAGAATCTGCCTGCAAAGCAGGATACACAGGAGATGTGGATCCGATCCCTGGGTTGGGAAGATCCCCTGGAGGAGAGCATGGCAACCCACTCCGGTGTTCTTGCCTGGAGAACTCCATGGACAGAGGAGCCTGGTGGGCTGTGGTCCGTAGGGCTGCATGGAGTCGGGTGAGGCTGAAGTGACTGAGCGCAGCACAGCATGCTGTGACTGTGAGCACACTTCGTTGTTGTTTAGTTGCTCAGTTGTGTCTGACTCTTTTGCTACCCCGTGGACTATAGCCTGCCTGGCTCCTCTGTCCATGGGATTTTCCTGGCAAGATCACTGGAGTGGGTTGCCATTTCCTCTGCCAGGGGAATCTTCCTGACACCGGGATCAAACCCACGTCTTCTGCATTGGCAGGCAGATTTTTTACTGCCGAGCCACCAGAGAAGCCCTTGACAGAACTCTGCTTTCAAACAAAAATATGACACTGGTCAATGTGAAATACTTCCAATTCAACTTTGCTTCCATATGAATATACCCACATGGATGAAGACCTTTTGAATTGTCTGAATTTTTTATATTCAGATTTTCAGAACAGCTCTGACAAACATACAACAGATCATTTTCATTTTTACTCTTCATGTGAATTCTAATTGATTTTAGAATTAGAACCACCTAGAAGAAGACACTTGGGTCCCCAGTGGCCCAGAGTATAAACCCCCAGCCTTGAATTTCTGTGATTCTTTAGGGAGCCTGAAGGGAAAGAATCAAGTGAAGGTCCGTTTTTAAGGCTCTGCTCCAGTCAGACATGTGACTCCTAAGCAACTTGCTCAATTTTGATAATAATGCCACTCGTTATTATAAATGACCCAGCACATGTCATAATCTTACCTGGTGCCAGGCACTTTACCAAGTGTTTTACCCACTTAGAGTGTGAAATTCAAATAGGCTGGTAATGGAGATTTGATTCTTATTTTATAGATGAGGAGGCAAGCCTTACTAATGGTTATTGACATGTGAAAGCTCAGCTCATTTGCTTTGAGGTGACACAAACTCCATGGAGTGTAATTCTTACTCCACAGCTCCCCTTGGGACCAGGTTGATGTTGGGAATTTACCTGAATATTCCTCCTTGCTTGGCTTCTGTCCTTCAACCAGACCAGCTTTCCTCATTCACCACCTTTTTCAAGCATGATTCTCTAATATGATGCCAGAAGCTCAGCTCCTCTGGACGCCAGGGAGACAGAGTTTTTATTTTTACTTTATGTATTTGGCTCTGCTGGGTGGCATATGGAGTCTTTGTTGTGGCAGGTGGGATTTAGTTCCCCGATCAAGGATCAAACCTGGGTCCCTTCCATTGGGAGGGTAGAGTCTTAACCACTGTACCACCATGGAAGTCCCTCAAAGACAGAGTTTTGGATGAAGTAGAAAAGAACAGGCTTTATTACTTTGCCAGGCTGAGGGGTACACAGGGGGTTGATGACCTCAAAAAACCCATGTCCCAGTTTGGAGAAGATAGTGAGAATTTTTACAACAATTACTCAAAGAGGTTGTCATCAGCTCATGGACATTCTTCTTATGGTTTGTTGGTGGGAAGCAGGAGTCAGCATCACACTTCAGGTCCAACTGCTCTGGGGTCTACATGGTTGTGGGTCACATACAATTGTTAATTGTTAACTTCTACCACATGGAGGGGGTTTCAGTAACTGCCAAATAGCTCAAAGATATTGCTGTGCGTATCCACTGATGGAGAAACTGGACCTTGCCTCAAGTCTGCTTTGGACTGTTTGTTTCTCCCTGGTCTTGCACCCCCACCCATGCACGTTTGGTTGCTCAGTTGTGTCAAACTCTTTGTAACCTTTTGGACTATAGCACAAAGGCTCCTCTGTTCATGGGATTTTTTTAGGCAAGAATACTGGGGTGGGCTGCCATTTCCTCCTCCAAGAGATCTTCCCAACCCAGGGATCAAACCTACTTCTCCTGTGTATCCTGCATTGCAGGTGGATTCTTTACCCACTGAGCCATTGCGGAAGCCCCTTGCATCCCCTCCTTTTCCTAATTAACAACTGCTCAAATCTGCTCACTGAAACTCAGAGAAGGTTATGGAGGCTGGATAAAGGCTGTTTCCTGTAGTCAAGGAAACGTGGGCACAGAAAAGCTTTGTGCTTAGGAGCCCCACAGGGTCATGCTTGGTATCAGTAAATTACTTGCACATGAATGCTCATCTTAGGAGAAGATGACCTAAGACATTAGCCCAAGAGGATATAATTACCAATTTCAAGACCCAGGGAAGGTACAACTTATTCAAGATCACAACTTTAGTTAGGGTGACAGCTCACATATTAGCTCAAGTCTGGCTCCTTTTCAAAGTCATGTTCTGAAGGCTAATAATAAACTGAGGTCACAGCAACTCAGGTATAACTTGATAGATAATGTTACAGTATCATGACTCTGATGATGCCCACCCCACCCCCACTGCCTTCAACTCCAGAGCAACTCTCTTATCAGATGTTTAAGATATTGAGGCTCTCTGAACACCACTTTTAAGAGTCAGCAGGATCTGGGAATCATGGGAGGAGGGAGTAAACCTTCCTCCCCTGTTAGCCCATTTATGGCATCTCAGTTTTGTTTTTCTTAATTTTTATTTCTACATTTAGGGAAATGCTTTAAATATTGTGTCACAATGTAGGGGAGAGAGGGATATAGAAGGAGGACTATTAAAGGCAGGTATAGGAGAACAGTTGTGCCCTACTCGGGAAATGCAGACTCTGTGGGATAAAACCTTTAGTTCCCTGCACTCTGGACTTTGTCTACAGGATGTATGCAGTGTGGCCAGGCTTACCTTGCACTAAAAAGAAAGAATGTGATTTTATACCAAAGAAATAAATCTGATAGAATTTCAGATGCTGTAGGTTTTAGATTGAAATTACTTCAGGGTCCCTCCCAGCACCTTTTCAATCTCATTTGTGACAATACTCCACTGCTTACAGGTGTGGCTGATTCTAGGCAAACAATTTTTTTTTTTTTTTTAAACTAAAGGAAGCTGCCAAAAGGGCACAAGTCTACTACAACAGGAGAAAAATCAGACAAACACTGAGAGAGCAAATAAGGATTGGCTGATCTCACATTAATTTTTATTCTGATCGCACATCCTTATCTCTAAATTGTGTAATTATATCTCTCAACTCAGACCATACCGGAGTCTATATCAGTGTCCTCTTGACAAAGAGGAAAGGGGAGGTTGCAGCCAGAAATGCTTAATTTGCTTTTCCAAAAATGTAGACGAGCATCTTCCAGAAGAAAGTGCAGGCAGGGGAGTGGGGGAAGTTTTCTAGGCTCACACTGCACTCTTCCAGCCCAGAGCCACCTTTAGAGTCTGTATCAGCTCTTCTACGTCGGAGAACAAGGAAGGAAGCCCCCACACCTATTCAACCAGCTGTTTGAAACATCTCCATGTGTGTTTTTGTTGTTGTTCAGTCACTAATCCTGTCTGACTCTTTGTGACCCTACAGACTGTGGCAGGCCAAGCTTCCCTTCACCATGTCCCAGAGTTTGCTCAAAATCATGTCCATTGAGTCAGTGATGCCATCCAACCATCTCATCCTCTGTGGCCCCCTTCTCCTCCCGCCCTCAATCTTTCTCAGCATCAGGGCTGGCTCTTTATCTAATGATAAAGGTCGGCTCTTTATCTATAAGCCGACTTACCTAATGAGTCGACTCTTCACATCAGGTAGCCAAAGTTTTGAAGCTTCAACTTCAACAACAGTCCTTCCATGAATATTCAGGATTGATTTTCTTTAGGCTTGACTGGTTTGGTCTCCTTGCTGTCCAATGGACTCTGAAAAGTCTCCTCCAGCATCATAGTTCAAAAGCATCAATTCTTCAGTGCTCAGCCTTATTTATGGTCCAACTCTCACATCCCTACATGCCTACTGGATAAACCATAGCTTTGACAATGTGCACCTTTGTCAGCAAAGTAATGTCTCTGCTCTTTAGTATGCTAAGTTTGTCATAGCTTTTCTTCTGAGGAGCAAATATCTTTTAATTTTATTGCTCCTATCACCATCTGTAGTGATTTTGTCACCCAAAAAAATAAAGTCTCTCAGTTTCCATTTCCCCTCCATGTATTTGCCATGATGTGATCTTAGTTTTCTGAATGTTGAGTTTTAAGCCAGCTTTTTCACTCTCCTCTTTCACCCTCATCAAGAAGCTTTTTAGTTCCTCTTTGCTTTCTGCCATTAGAGTGGTGTCATCTGCATATATGAGGTTATTGATATTTCTTCCTGCAATCTTGATTCCAGCTTGTGCTTTATCCAGCCCATCATTTTCTTATGATGTACTCTGTATATAAGTTAAATAAGCAGGGTGACAATATACAGCCTTGATGTTCTTCTTTCCCAGTTTTGAATCAGTCCATTGTTCCATATCTGGTTTTAGCTGTTGCTTCTTTACCTACATACAGGTTTCTCAAGAGGCAGATAGATGGTCTGGTATTCCCATCTCTTGAAGAGTTTTCCAAGTTTATTGTGATCCACACAGTCAAAGGCTTTATGTAGTCAGTGAGACTGAAGAAGATGTTTTTCTGGAATTCCTTTGCTTTTCCTGTAATCCAGTGGATGTTGGCAATTTGATTTCTGGATCCTCTGCCTTTTCTGAATCCATTTTGTACAACTGGAAGTTCTCAGTTCACATACCATTGAAGCCTAGCTTGAGGGATTTTGAGCATTACCTTGCTATCATGTGAAATGATTGCAATTGTGTGGTAGTTTGAACATTCTTTGGCATTGTCCTTTGGGATTGGAATTGAAACTGACCTTTTCCATTCCTGTGGCCACTGCTGAGTTTTCCAAATTTGCTGGAATATTGAGTGCAGCATTTTAACAACATCATCTTTTATGATTTGAAATAGGTCAATTGGAATTCTATCACCTTCACTAGCTTTGTTCATAGTAATGCTTCCTCAGGCCCACTTGACTGCACTCCAGATGTCTGGCTCTATGTGAGTGACCACACTATCATGATTATCCAGGTCATTAAAACATTTTTTTTTTTTGTACAGTTCTGTGTGTTCTTGCCACCAAGACCCAGATTCAACTTGAAACCAGCACTAAATGAGATTGTTTTTTCCTCCCAATATCTGCCTCCATGCACACTTTGCAAGCTGTTCCAGAAACAGTCTTATCACTTCATCATAAAAAGGATATGAATTTGCCTCATCGGTGCACCACATATAAATTGTGCAGATATTACACCCATAAACTCTAGTGATTAGAAGAATATTGGCACATTTTAATCTTAAATGGATTCATATATAACTTAGATACACAATTTTGAAAAAAAAAAAAAAAACTTTTCTTAGCCAGAGTTGCCTAGAAGCAGAACCTGAGGCAAGGATTAAGTTCCAAAGCTTTAACTGAGAGGCACAAACCAAGGGCATAAAGCTGAAGACAAAAGAAAGTGAGGTGGGGAAAGATGGAGAACAAGATGACAAACGGTATTAGGCGCTATACTGGGCACTGCTTCCTGATGAACAGACACAGTATGTTGCCTGGCCAACATGCTTGCTCAGCCCTAGGCAAGATCATGGAACAGTCCATGGCAGGGACTGTGGAGAGGACGTTTACTGGCCTGATCCTTCTTGCCCTATTTTGTACTTGTCACAGGTGACTCCTTAGCAGATTGACTTCCCTACATATGTCCAGGCTCATTTATTCAATGACTTTTCAGACCCTCCAGTTGACAAGACATCACACCTCACAATGTGGACTTTCTCTTCAGTCCAGAGGTCATGGACAAACCAAAAGCTCAGCACGGTGGAGGGCCTGACATTCCTGGGCAAAGTGACTTACGATCAGACCACAGAGGTCTGAGCAGAGTCAATCATTTGTACATTAAATCAAGACAGAGCAAGTGCTTAAGAGAGGTCAACACCAGGGGAATCTGAAGAAACACATAACAAGTGCCAGATACAATTCTATATAATTCATAATTGATAAGTAGGATTGACATTATGCTTGTCATGGTTTTAAAAATCGATGTATTCTATTGAGCAATTTGCTATGGGCTGGGCCCTGCTAAGCCCTTTAACAAATTATTTATTTGGCTTTGTGGGAAAAAGACAGCTTCAGTTTAAATTCTAATTCCACTTACTAGCTGTAAGACCTTGGGTAAATTATTCCATTTCTCTAAGCCTCAGTTTCCTCATTTGTAAATTGCAGATGATGTACCCAACTAAATAATATGTTGTAAAAATCTAATAAAACAATAATTTGCCAAAAAAAAGGCCCTGCCCCACCCTTGATATACCCTTTGGAGCATGGCCCTGTTGCAATGCTTATCTGTCATGAAATAGAGTGTATTTCCCCAGCTTTCAACTTCAAATTTGGCTATGTGGCTTGTTTAACCGATACAATGCAATATAAGTGATTAGGTAATCATTCCAATACTTAGGGGGCCCTGTGTCCACCCTCTCTCTCTCTCAGACGTCCACCCCTAGGAGAACAATTGTGGGAGGGTGGGCACAGGTGGATAAGGAGAGGCCACATGGAGCCTTGATGAGCCATCCTACTGGGGCCATCCTAGACCAGCCAGACCTGACTGACCAACTATCAAAGATGGATAAGCAAGTTGGCTGATGTCAACTATTCCAGATCTTCAGATCCACCCAGCCAATCTCCAGATTCACAAGAAGAAATACAAGTTTATTGTTGTAAGTCCCTGAGGTTTCAGTCAATTCAGTTCAGTTCAGTCGCTCAGTCATGTCTGACTCTTTGTGACCTCATGGACTGCAGCACGCCAGGCCTCCCTGTCCATCACCAACACCCGGAACTTGCTCAAACTCATGTGCAATGAGTCAGTGATGCCATCCAACCATCTCATCCTCTGTCGCTCCCTTCTCCTCCTGCCCTCAATCTTTTCCAGCATCAGGGTCTTTTCCAATGAGTCAATTCTTTGCATCAGGTCAAAGTATAGGAGTTTCAGCTTCAGCATTAGTCCTTCCAATGAACACCCAGGACTTACCTCCTTTAGGATGGACTGGTTGGATCTCCTTGCAGTTCAAGGGACTCTCAAGAGTCTTCTCCAACACCACAGTTCAAAAGCATCAATTCTTTGCTTCTCAGCTTTCTTTATAGTCCAACTGTCACATCCATACATGACTACTGGAAAAACCGTAGGTTTGACTAGACGGACTTTTGTTGGCAAAGTAATGTCTCTGCTTTTTAATATGCTGTCTAGGTTGGTCATAGCTTTTCTCCCAAGGAGCAAGCATCTTTTAATTTCATGACAAAATCGTGCAGTGATTTTGGAGCCCCCCAAAATAAAGTCTCTCACTATTTCCATCATTTCCCTATTTGCCACGAAGTGATGGGACCAGATGTCATGATCTTAGTTTTCTGAATGTTGACTTTTAAGTTGGCCTTTTCACTCTCCTCTTTCACTTTCATCAAGAGGCTCTTCTTTCTTCACTTTCTGCCATAAGGGTGGTGTCATCTGCATATCTGAGGTTATCAATATTTCTCCCAGCAATCTTGATTCCAGCTTGTGCTTCATCCAGCTTGGCATTTCTCATGATGTACTCTGCATAGAAGTTAAATAAGCAGGGTGACAATATACAGCCTTCACGTACTCCTTTCCCTACTTGGAACCAGTTTGTTATTCCATGTACTGTTCTAACTGTTGCTTCTTGACCAGCATACAGATTTCTCAGGAGGCAGGTAAGATGGTCTGGTGTTCCCACATCTTTAAGAATTTTCCAGAGTTTGCTGTGATCCACACAGTTAAAGGATTTGGCATAGTCAATAAAGAAGAATTAGATGCTTTTCTGGAACTCTCTTGCTTTATCAATGATCCAATGGACTTGATTTTTTAATTTTAATGAATTTGGAAACAGGACAGGTGAAATTACTTGATTGTGATCATGCATTAAAATTTGATTGGAACCCAGGAACATCCAACTCCATGAGCTTTAATTGCTACATATTACTCATACTTTCCCATGGATCCTTGATCTGTATTCCTTGCTGACTAACGACTCTTGGTGAATTATTTGACCATGTGTCTTTTTCCTTATAAAGTCGTGTGTGTGTACGTGCATGGGTGCTCAGTCGTGTCCGACTCTTTGCAGCCCCAAGGACTGTAGCCCACCAGGCTCCTTTGTTGATGAGATTTCCCAGGCAAGAGTAGTGGAGTGAGTTGCCATCTCCTCCACCAGCGGCTCTCCCTGACCCAGGGATCAAACCCTCGTCTCTTGCATCTCCTGCATTGGCAGGTGGATTCTTTACCACGGCGCCACCTGGGAAGTCCTATACTGCTGAACCTCCTCTTAATGTTATGCTTGAAGGGGCTGAGATTTTGTAATTCAGTATATATGAAATATGTGAAAACAATTGGAGGAAAGAGAATATCAGAAAGAGCAATAGAGAAAAGACATCAAAGGAAAGCCTATTATACACACATTTTACCCTGACAGAGGGAGGGCAGGAGAGGCCTGGAATGGAACGATGTGGAAAGCCGGCCAGCCAGGGGATGGCTGGTCCCCTGGGTAGCGGGCACAGTGTGACTCTGCAGCATACTGAGATCTTTGAGTTTCAGGGTTTTCATCTCCTTTCTGGGAATGCTGATATCCCTAATTTGCTTTCTCTAGTCTTCGAAATGTGTGACCATATATTGATTAGACTGATGTTTATATGTGACTTATGGGATCACTCTCATGCATTCATTTAAAGCCACCCCTCACAGGCTTCCCACTGGCAGGGTGAAGGCCGGTATCTATATTCAATCAGGGGCCGCTCTGCCATATTTATCTAGCTGGATTTGAAAACAAAGGAAAATACACATGCGGGTGAGGTCGGCCAGCAAGCCAGGGCCTCCTGAGGCTCTAGAGCTTTTCTATTTGCCCCATCAGCGCAGCGAGGAGACGGGGCCTCTTCCCATTAGTGTTAATGGAGCCAATCATGTGAATCCACCACGTAGCAATGTGTGTCCTCTTGTGTTTTGATATCTTAATGCACGAAATTGCATCTCTAGGGAAAGGCTTGCCTCCTCTTAAGTGCTCCCAATTCCCATTAACGATAATGGGACAGAAAGAAACATACCCACCATTGCTGAACAGTGGGGGGCAAAAGTGAAAGATGATTAGGTTTGGGGAGTGTCACCAGAAACCCGTAGGAACTGCAGGCATGCTCTGAAATGGCCCCTCTTTCGTCATTTGTAGACATGTAGATGGACCTGGAGTCTGTCTTACAGAGTGAGTAAGTCAGAGAGAGAAAAGCAAATATCATATGTTAATGCCTATATGTGGAACGTAGAAAAATGGTACAGGTGAAGCTGTTTCCAAGGCGGAATAGAGATGCAGACATAGCGAATGGACATGGAGATACAGGCGTGGTGGGGGAAGAGGAGGGCAGGATGAGCTGAGAGAGGAGGGCCGACATATATACACCACCAGGCGTAAAGCAGAGAGCTGGTGGGACCTGCCGTCCAGCGCAGCGAGCTCAGCTCGGTGATCTGTGAGGACCTGGGGTGGGAGGGAGGTCCCCGGTGGAGGGGATATATGTGTACATATGGCTGATTCACTTTGAAATTATCACAGTATTGTAAAGAAATTATATTCCAATTAAAAAATTGAATGATCCCTCTTTCCAGATTTATTTAAGCACTTTCATTAGACACAGACATTTTTCTAAGAACCATCAACAGATTATTAGCTACACTGTCCTCTTCAAGAGAAGGCAACACCCCTACATGTGAGCTGACTCAGACTAAAGACCGCTCTGGGCCGGAGGAGTACAGTGCAAACTAAGAAAGTGCCCGCCACTCCCCCTGCCTGCACCTTCTCCTGGAAGATGATCTTCAGTGTTTTACGAAAAGCAGCAAAAACAATTCTGACGGTATCCTTTTTTCCTTTCTTAGAGAAGGCACCAGTATGCATCCCTGTATGGGCTAAGGTTATGAAAGAGACATAATTATGCTGTTTAGAGATAAGACTGTGTGATCAGACTACAAATTAATGTGAAATTCAACCAACCCTTTGTTGCTCTCTTTGGAGAAGGAAATGGCAATCCACTCCAGTATTCTTGTCTGGAAAATTCCATGGACAGAGGGGACTGGCACGTTACAGTCCATGGGGTTTTGCAAAGAGTCGGACATGACTGGGCAACTTTCACTTCACTTCACTTTGTTGCTCTCTTAACAAGTTGGGCTGATTGTTTTTCTCCTGGTGAACTAGCACTGTGTCCTTTTGGTAGCTTGCTGCAGTTTAAAAAAATGGTTTGTTTAGAATCAGTCACATCTGTAAGCAGCATAGCATTGTCACTCATGGGTGAGAACAGAAAGGTGCCCAGAGGGACCTTGAAGTCATTTCAGTCTAAAGACCACAGTGTTGGAAATTCTATCAGACTTAGTCCTTTGGTATACATTCTTTGACTTTTTGTTTATTTTTTAAATATAGTGCAAAATAGTGCTGGGAGAACTAATGCATTCTGCAATTAACACCCATGAGGGGGTATGTTCAACAGAGAGTGCTGGACATGATTCATAGAGAACCAAGGATGCTTCCTGGGGAGGAGAAGGTGAAGGGAATTGGAGAAACAGGAGGGAGACGTAGAAAGGGACCATGATGAGCTTCGCCTACACTCTCCTTAGAGATGTTGGGACGGTGGGAGGCGCACATGTACTGTTGAGTTGGATATGTACTGCAGACGTTCTTCCCAGTGGCTTGGTCATGTCCGACTCTTTGTGACCCAAGGACTGCAGCACGCCAGAGTTTACTCAAACTCATGTCCACTGAGTTGATGATGCCATCCAAACATCTCATCCTCTGTCATCCCCTTCTCCTCCCACCTTCAAACTTTCTCAGCATCAGGGTCTTTTTAAATGAGTCAGTTCTTCGCATGCATCAGGCCAAAGTATTGGAGTTTCATCTTCAGCATCAGTCCTTCCAATGAATATTCAGGACTGATTTCCTTTAGGATGCACTGGTTGGATCTCCTTGCAGTCCAAGGGACTCTCAAGAGTCTTCTCCAACCCCACAGTTCAAAAGCATCAGTTCTTCTTCAGTTCAGTTCAGTTGCTCAGTCATGTCCGACTCTTTGCAACCCCATGGACTGCAGCATGCCAGGCCTCCCTGTCCATCACCAACTCCCAGAGTTTACTCAAACTCATCTCTATTGAATCAGTGATGCCATCCAGCCGTTTCATCCTCTGTCATCCCCTTCTCCTCAGTTCTTCTTAGAGGAGTTCAAGGTCAGAACTCCAGTAAGACTGGGGACATTAAGTCATGGAGAACAATGGTCTGTGTCTGTAATTACTGTATAGAATGTTAGTTTTGGGGAGCAAAGATGCTTTAAATGGACATATTGAGTCTTGAAATACTAAATTTTTGAGACTTGAAGTACATATTGAGGTTGAAATACTAAAATACTAAATACTAAAATACTCTGTTACAGTGTTACTAGTGGAAAATATTACATCTCCAGGTGTGGGTTAGAGGATGAGTTTTAAGTTAGAAGCCTATAGAGTTATGCAGAATGATTTGGGTGAAGTATCCCAACCCTGCCTTCCCCCTCCTTTTTACATGCGCATATGCTTGTGTGTGTGGGTGTAGGTGCATGCCGTGTATATGCATACACACTCACACTCAATCAATTGGCCTTGTTCCATCCATGACTGTTATTTCAGAATCACTTACACAGGAAAGAATCAACAGGCCTTTAACAACATTCCATTATTGAAACATCACCTATTTCTCCATGCTTACCAGCCTTTCAATTGGTCTGGTTTCCTAAAAAAAATTGAAATAGTACCCTCTGATGTTATACCATTCTTGTTCCAATCTTCCCATCAGCAATGGCTGGCCTCAATATTACAACTGTAGGGGCAGAATTCTCTACCTTTATATTTAGGACTTTGTTTTAATTTATTTATTTTTTAATTGAAGGATAATTTTTTAATTACAGAATTTTAATTACAAAATCTTTTACAGAATTTTGCCGTGTTCTGTCAAACCTCAACCTGAATCAGCCATAGGTGTACATATGTCCCTTTCCTTTTGAACCTCCCTCCCAGCTCCCTCCCCATCTGACCCCTCTAGGCTGACACAGAGCCCCTGTTTGAGTTTCCTGAGCCATACAGCAAATTCCCGTTGGCTGTCTATTTTACATATGGTGATGTGAGTGTCCATATTACTCTTTCCATACATCTCACCCTCTCCTCCCCTCTCCCCATGGCCATAGGTCTGTTCTCTATGTCTTTCTCCATTGCTACCCTGTAAGTAAATTATTCAGTACCATTTTTCTAGATTCCGTTTATATGCATTAGAATATGATATTTATCTACCTTTAAAACTTTGAGAGAGCAAAAAGACAACGGCTCAATCCTTCATTTCATGACCCCTCAGAAATACGCAAAATCTCTGCCATGTGAAACTAAAGTGTTTACTTTGAATAGTTTGTTAACTATTACATATTAGGCAGAAGTTCTTCAAAAGTGAGCAAATGCTGATTCCTCGATCTAATATATGCATTCTTGAGTTTGCAAGACATAGAGGATTGTGACTGCAATTATTATATTAGAAACTTGTCTTATTTTAGCTCCATGTTAGATCAGACAGGATCACTTAACTGAATTTTTAAAAAAGAATTTTTTTTGCAAGTCACTGTTTGAGTCTCGATCAAGACTAGCCCTGAATTATAGCAAATTTGTTGTTAACCTAGATGAGTTGTGCTCTTGAAAATCAGAGTCTAGTTACTAGTGGCACCTGCAGGTCCACTTTAAAGTCCTCTTACAATTTAATCCCTTATTTCAGCCTGACCATTTACTCTAAGTGATAGAGAAGGCTACAACTAAGATCAGAGCCCTGACCACAAATTCATTCTTCTTAACTGTGCTTACAAATGATGGTGTCTGGCTACCCACTTAATAAATGACAGCTGCAGAGGCCTGATTATCCCTGTGGCTATGAAGGGTAGAATGAGGGGCCCTTGACAGCCTCCAATCTGTGAAAGAATTAGTTACCGCTGAATTCTTTCTTTGTAAAAGTTTCCCAATTCAATATGGACTCCTTGCCAGAGACATATAATCATGTGTCCTAGAGATACAGGAACCTCCTGGAGGTCGTACTTAGTTACCTGGAATGACTCAGCCTTATTCATCCTTTTTTCAGCATCACTCCAAACTCCTTGTTGTAAAGCAGAAAAGCCAGGTCTCACAGGCAAAGACTTTCCAGAGGCCATTCTGGAAGATAGGCTGGCCCAGAAAACAGGCTATCCATCTTTAAATTCCGAAGCGAAAGTGTTAGTCACTCAGTTGTATCCAACTCTTTGTGACCCCATGAACTGTAGCCTGCCAGGCTCCTCTGTCCATGGAATTCTTCAGGCAAGAATACTGGAGTGGGTAGGCATTTCCTTCTCTGGGGGATTTTTCCTGACCCAGGGATCAAACCCGGGTCTTCCACACTGCAAGCAGATGCTTACCATCTGAGCCACCAGGGTAGCCAGGGAACGTTCCAAAAGAAAGTCAAGACATCCATTTGGGGGTTTACCTGGCTAGAAATTAAATTCACCATAATTTTCTATAAACCACTTCCTCCTTTCTTGACTTCCAATGTGGAGAAGTGATGGATGATGCTTAGGAAGCCCTGAGATTTGATTAGCTTGTAGAGCTGTGTTATGAAAATCTTGAGGTGGGATATAATCTAATAATTCTAGCACAATGTGATCTGTTCAGTTCAGTTCAGTCATTCAGTCATGTCCAACTCTTTGTGACCCCATGGACTGCAGCATGCCAGGCTTCCCTGTCTGTCACCAACTCCAGAGCTTACTCAAACTCACGTCCATCATGTCAGTGATGCCATCCAACCATCTCATCCTCTGTTGTCCCCTTCTCCTCCTGCCTTCTATCCTTCCCAACATCAGGGTCTTTTCCAAGAGTCAGTTCTTCCCATCACATGGCCAAAGTATTGGAGTTTTACCTTCAGCATCAGTCCTTCCAATGAATATTCAGGACTGACTTCCTTTAGGATGGACTGGTTGGATCTCCTTGCAGTCCAAGGGACTCTCAAGTGTCTTCTCCAACAACACAGTTCAAAAGTGTCAATTCTTCTGTGCTCAGCTTTCTTTACAGTCCAACTCTTACATCCATACATGACTACTGGAAAAAACATAGCTTTGACTAGTCAGACCCTTGTTGGCAAAGTAATGTCTCTGCTTTTTAATATGTTGTCTAAGTTGGTCATAGCTTTTCTTTCAAGGAACAAACATCTTTTAATTTCATGGCTGCAGTCACCATGTGCAGTGATTTTGGAGTCCCCAAAAAATAAAGTCACTGTTTCCATTATTTCCCCAGCTCTTTGCCATGAAGTGATGGGACCAGATGCCATGATCTTAGTTTTCTGAATGTTGAGTTTTAAGCCAACTTTTTCACTCTGCTTTTTCACTTTCATCAAGAGCCTCTTTAGTTCTTCTTCACTTTCTGCCATAAGGGTGGGGTCATCTGCATATCTGAGGTTATCAATATTTCTCCCAGAAATCTTGATTCTAGCTTGTGCTTCATCCAGCTCAGCATTTCTCTTGATGTACTCTGCATATAAGTTAAATAAGCAGGGCGACAATAAACAGTCCTGACATACTCCTTTCCAAATTTGGAACCAGTCCATTGTTCCATGTCCGGTTCTAACTGTTGCTTCTTGATCTGCAAACACATTTCTCAGGAGGCAGATGAGGTGGTCTGGTATTCCCATATCTTCAAGAATTTTCCACAGTTTGTTGTGATCCACACAGTCAGAGGCTTTGGCATAGTCAATAAAGCAGAAGTAGATGTTTTTCTGGTATTCTCTTGCTTTTTTTGATGATCCAATGAATTTGACTATTTGATCTTTGGTTCCTCTGGCTTTTCTAAATCCAACCTGAACATCTGGAAGTTCATAGTTCCTGTACTCTTGAAGCCTGGCTTGGAGAATTTTGAGCGTTACTTTGCTAGCATGTTAGCATCTATCAAACTTTCCTCTGGCACCAACTGTCCCCTTTGTTCTCTATGAATAGTAGTCAAGTGTGCAGGAGAAAATGACCTTCAAAGATCTATCATTCTGTTTACTGGGGTTCCTGATTTACAGGTGGACATGGCCTCAGAAAAGAGTCCCCAACAGATTGGGACTGTGCAGGTGAAACTTGCAACCCAAGACAGGGCTACTGTATGTCTGCATGTGTATAATGAACTCCTACTGTAAATCACACTGTTCTTTGGTAATAAGAAGCTCATTCCTTATACCCCTTGGGCATTTTATTTCTATACTCAGAGCCATGCTGTGGGCCAGTGGTAAGAAGCTATGGCATATATTCAAGCTAATGCATTCACACTGGCTTCGTGTCAATGGCACCATGCTCCTGATAGTCTTTAAACTGTATCCTTTCTAGGAAATGCTTGATGTTACAGAGTGATCTAGGTTACAGAGGAGGAGACATTGAACAGTCATTATCAAGGTGTACTCAAAATGACATTTCAGAAAATCAGACATTACAAAAGAGAACTTGCCAACTCACCTAATTCAAGACCAAGAATTCAGGCAAAATAAGCAAGTGGATAAGTTGTTGTTGTCAGCTATCTCTGTTTCTTGCTGCACAGGTACCTCTGATTACCTATCTTCCAGTTTTCTGCTTTAATCTAGAAAGAAGAAACCCTGCTTGAATTGTATTTAAAGTGAGAACAATTAGCTTCTAAATAATATTCTGGAGGATTCATCTCTGAGTAAAACCCACGGAGGAGCATGGAGGATCAATTCACGCTGCTCAAGCCCTCTGCTATTCAGGCTCTACTTTGCCTAGTCATAATTATTCTAGCCTAAGTTCAAGTTACCATATTTTGTGTGTACTTAGTCACTGAGGTATGTCCGATTCTTTGTGATTCCCTGGACTGTAGCCCGACAGGCTCCTCTGTCCATGGAATTCTCCAGGCAAGAATACAGGAGTGGGTTGCCATTTCCTTTCCCAGGGGAGCTTCCTGGCTCAGAGAGGGAACCCGAGTCTCCTGTACTGCAGGCAGATTCTTTACCATCTGAGCCAGCAGGGAGGCATTGGTCCCTTATAAATACTGGTTAGCATATATTAATCATGGTAGGTAGCCTAAAACTATGATTAACAAGTGGTCCTGGAATCTCAGTACCTGAACCCAAGGAAGGTGTATGTCTTGCTTTGATAACATCCACTGAGTGTCCACCAAACCTCCCAGGACAACTGTCCTCCAGACAGTAGCTTGGTGGTGCAGGCAGATGGGGGTATTGCTTTCAGCCACAGCATCAAGAATAAGCAGCCTCCTTGTTCGACAGAAGAAGAAAAACATGCTCAAACTTTTCACTGCTTCTCTCACATCTCTGTCCCCTGGCTGGAACCAGTCCAAAACCTCCATCCCACTGCTAAAAGGTAGGGATGTTTCATCTTCCTGAGCTCCTGGAGCCAGATATGGGTGAGGGTTAGAAATTACTGTCATGACGCTTATAATCCCAAAGTAGATTTGAAGTCAAGGTAGAAAGCCACCTCACCTTCAGCTTTTAATTTCTTTTCCTCATCTTAAGCCACCCCTCGGGTGCTGCATTGCCACAAAGGAAGAAAGAGAAAGTACTGCATTTCCTTTTGTTTTATAACAAACAGGAGCCCACAGTGGCTGATGCTTCCAGGTCTTGATTTATTAGTTCAGCCACAGCTACTGCAGCAGCACATCCTTCCAGAACACTTAGAGGCTCAGCAGGCCTTCGAAAGAATCCCAACTGGCTCCCACGCTGAATAGGAGAGAGGGGAGACGTATCATCCCAGTACCCCTGGTTGAAACGGAAATCTGCTCAAAGCAAAAATAGAACTCTCATGGGGCTTGTCTTTAAAAAAGAACGGCAGGGCCCAGTGGTTCTGGTTGACATATGTTTAATCATTTAAATTTTTTTCTGTCTCTACAGTTTAGTCAGGAAGTCCATGGGTTTGAAGCAATAAGAGGAAAAAAAAAAAAAACAAAACCCTCAGAAAATGAAACTTTAACTCAAAAAGACAGGTTAGGAATTTTCCCCAGATCAGGGCAGCCATGGTGTTTGTCAGCCCAGGCTATTTTCCTTTATCTCCCCTTTGGTCCTGGAATATCATTTTCTAAAACTCTATTAAATGACAATCCTATAATATCCTACACTATTATTGTCCCCTGTCTCTCCTGACTCATCTGGTTATCCTCTCTGGAAAGGCATATCTAACACATTCTATCTGCTTTTTCTATCTATAGGACATTCAAGGTCCTCTTTCAAAGCTCCCTGCTCCCCAAGGCTTTCTCTGTATCCGATCTGTGCTGTGCAATTACCACACTATAAAATACCATCCTTTTCTCTAGGAGCTCCTCTATGTGGCTGAGAACTTAATCACACGCTGGCTTGTTCAATCAGTATTGCCACGTGTGTTAGTCACATCTTCCCAGGAGGTCAATCAGTCCTTGACACACCGTTTCTCTTTCAGACTCAATAATACTAAGCTGATGTTGCAGTTGAGGTGTTCAATAGCTTTGTTGGTTGGTTGCATAACAATACCTCGGCTCTTCAAACTGGGCAATGTGACATTCCTGAGGCTTGTGTGTTATATTTGAAATGCTCTCTGGCCATCCATGATGGTGTGGTCCTATCCATCCATTTCCAAATGACATGGCTAAGTCCACATGGGAGGTCATGGGCAAATACGCCTTACGCTGTCCTTGTCCCTGTTTGTGTTGGGACCCCATGGCATTGCTGTCTCTGGGGCATGGGAGAGGTCTGTAAGCTAGATTACTGTTCTCAGGTTTCCAGTCCTTCTTAAAATAGTTATATTTCCATGCTCCCTTGCCACGTGGTTTTCCCTCCCAGTAGAGCAGGCAGAAAGATTCCCTGTCTTGTTCATTTTGGGTTCATAGGATTTGCTTTGGCCAATAGAGCATTAGCAGACACACCATGTGCAGAAGACTTAATAAGCTTTGCAGTTAGTTTAGCTGCTTTTGCGTCACTGTTTGTTTTATGAACAACTTGTCTCTGATGTTTATCTGGTCTCAAAATTATGAAAACACATGCAACAGAATTGAATGTGATCTGAGTCTAAGGGTCCAATCTAGCCCACCTGAATCAGGTAAGCCCAATCAAGATTCACCAAACAACAGCTAATCTTTAGAGAAGAGAAATAAGCATATGTTGTTTTAAGCCACTGAGATGCTGGGGGGATTGTTGTTACACAGCATTTTCACAGTGACAATCTTATAAAAGGATAGACTTGTGGTGAGACCTCCAGGGTCCAGAGTCCACACAGATAATTAGTAGAAAAGGTGTAGTTGCTGGCATGGGGGAAGGAATAGGGAAGATGCTGGAAGCAAGCAGGGTCCTCACTGGAGGGAACCCAGACAAGGACAGACAGAACGTGGACCCTGAGAACGACCAGATGGGTGGCTGCCCCACAGCACCGGCTCAGCAGGCGACACACCTCCCCTGTCTGCAGACCCTCGCTAGCCGTCACAGTGGAGAGCCGTGCCACTCTTCATATGCCCTAATGTGGTCTAAGGATGCAGCGTGATGGTCAAGAGGGTGAATTGTGGAGCCCAGCTCTCTGGGTTCTGTTCTTGGTTCTGCCACTCTGCTGACTTTGGAGAGTTATTTGGCCTCTTTGTGTCTCAGTTTTCTTATCTGAGAAATGGGCTAGTAATAGTGTCTTCCTCATAAAATCACTGTGAAGATTAAATGTTTTAATGTGCATGAAGTACCTAGAAGAGGACCAAGAGTTTAGTAAGGACTCAGTAAGTGTTAGCTATTATTATCATTGTTATTGTTTCACCAATATTGAGGGCACAGGAAGCCCACTGCACCCTGCTGAGTACTATATGTGAATATAAGACAAGGTGACTGCCCTAAACAAATGTGTCATCTGAAATGGGTGCTAATACTCTACAAGTGCTCACTCATTGGGATACCCAGTGCTCAGTGAGAGAGAAACACCCACATGCATTGTGTCCACACTGAAATCTCATTTGATCTGGTCCTGAGACAAGTCTGGGGAATTAAATATGTTTGTAATAGAGGTATAAACAAACATTCTCATAAATGTGAATGTAGAATGGAGAGAATTACAGACGTGTGGGGAAGATGGGAGACTTTCTACAGAAGAGGCGATATTGAGGTTGGATCAAAGGATGCCCTTACAGAGAAAGAAAAATCAAGGATAAGGGGATTTAATCGGAAGAAACTTTTGTAGGAAATTGGGGAATGCAATTATTTCAGACCCAGGAGAGCTGATAGTATAATAATATAATCATCCTTGTCATCATCTTATCTTATTCTGTGCTGTAATTTCTGTTTTGATAAGTGAAAGAATTACACTTCAGAGAGGGGGAGGAACATAGTAAACCTCACACAATGCATTTTGGAGTTGGGAGGGAACTCAAAGTCTTTCTGATCCCAAAGCTCGTGTTTTATTACATCATCTTTTGTCGAGGATGTCAATAAAAGGTAGAGAAGGAACTTCAATTTGGGGTCATATTTGGAGGATTTTGAAGGTCAAGCAAATACATTTGATCAATATTTGGTAGTTACTTGGGACCCTAAAAGATTTTTTGTAGAGGAGGACAGCACCCTAACTGTGCTTCCTTCAATAGAGTGACTCATTTTATGTGTGGTGGGCCACGTGGTTGGAGAAGCCACTTCAGAAGCATCAGCACCGGTCTAGGTGCCAGGTCCCTGGTTATATGTAGGAGTCAAGGTAGGAGGAATGGATTCTATTTTATTCAGCTGACTGGGAATAATTTTGGGATAATGCTATTCATATATTTGTTCTGAATTGCTGCTACTTTAAAAAAATTAATTTACCTATTTTAATTGGAGGCTAATTACTTTACAATGTTGTGGTGGTTTTTGCCATACATTAACATGAGTCATTGGTGCACATGTGTCCCACCATCCTGAATCCGCCTCCCTACCCCATTCCTCTGGACTCTCCCAGAACACCAGCTGTGGGTTCCCTGCTTTATGCATCGAATTTGCTCTGGACATCTATTTTACATTTGGTAATATACATGTTTCAACATTATAGAAAGATGATGACAACCCTATATGCAAGACAGCAAAAGAGGCACAAATGTAAAGAACAGAATTTTGGACTACATGGCAGAAGACGAGGGTGGGATGATATGAGAGAAGCCCCTGCTTTTTTAACATCATAATTTTTAATAACTTTTTATTTGGAAATTTACAAAAAAGCTGCAACAATAGTGCAACTAATACCCAGATTTATCTATTCTTAACATTTGAATTATTTATTTGCATTTTCTCTCTCTAAATATACACATACATGCATACACATATACATAAGTATACATTTTTGTAAACCATTAAGGAGTAGATAGCATACATTATTCGGCTTCCCAAGTGGCTCAGTAGTAAAGAATCCACCTGCCAAGCAAGAAATGGGTATTCGGTCCCTGGAACAGGAAAATTCCCTGGAGAAGGAAATGACAACCCAATCTCATATTCTTGCCTGGGATATCCCAAGGACAGAGAAGCCTGGCAGGCTACAGTCTATGGTGTCTCAAAGAATCAGACACACCTGAGCTTCCACACAGCATACATTATGGATTTTTATCCTGAGATTCTTCACTGTATATTTCCTAAGGATAGGATAGTTTTTAAATAATCACAGTCACCTGTAAATCTCAATATGTATGGCACTATTTTCCTTCTAGTGCAAGATCCAATCTCAGTTCAGTTCAGTTCATTTCAGTCGCTCAGTCGTGTCTGACTCTTTCCAACCCCATGAATCGCAGCGCATAAGGCCTCCCTGTCCATAAGCAACTCCCGGAGTTTACTCAGACTCATATACATCCAGTCAGTGATGCCATCCAGCCATCTCCTCCTCTGTCATCCCCTTCTCTTCCTGCCCCCAATCCCTCCCAGCATCAGGGTCTTTTCCAAGGAGTCAACTCTTCGCATCAGGTGGCCAAAGTCTTGGAGTTTCAGCTTCAGCATCAGTCCTTCCAATGAACACCCAGGACTGATCTCCTTTAGGATGGGCTGGCTGGATCTCCTTGCAGTCCAAGGCACTCTCAAGAGTCTTCTCCAACACCACAGTTCAAAAGCATCAATTCTTCGGTGCTCAGCTTTCTTCACAGTCCAACTCTCACATCCATACATGACCACTGGAAAAACCATAGCCTTGATTAGATGGACCTTTATTGGCAAAGTAATGTCTCTGTTTTTTAATATGCTATATAGGTTGGTCATAACTTTCCTTCCAAGGAGTAAGCGTCTTTTAATTTCATGGCTGTAATCACCATCTGCAGTGATTTTGGATCCCCCAAAATTAAAATCTGACACAGCTTCCACTGTTTCCCCATCTATTTCCCATGAAGTGCTGGGACCACATGCTATGATCTTAGTTTTCTGAATGTTGAGTTTTAAGCCAACTTTTTTCACCCTCCCCTTTCACTGTCATCAAGAGGCTTTTTAGTTCCTCTTCACTTTCTGCCATAAGGATGGTGTCATCTGCATATCTGAGGTTATTGATATTTCTCCCGGCAATCTTGATTCCAGCTTGTGCTTCTTCCAGCCCACCATTTCTCATGATGTACTCTGCATGTAAGTTAAATAAGCAGGGTGACAATATACAGCCTTGATGTACTCCTTTTCCTATTTGGAACCAGTCTGTTTTTCCATGTCCAGTTCTAACTGTTGCTTCCTGACCTGCATATGGGTTTCTCAAGAGGTGGGTCAGGTGGTATGGTATTCCCATTTCTTTCAGGATTTTCCTCAGTTTATTGTGATCCACACAGTCAAAGGCTTTGGCATAGTCAATAAAACATAAATCGATGTTTTTCTGGAACTCTCTTGCTTTTTCGATGATCCAGCAGATGTTGGCAATTTGACATCTGGTTCCTCTGCCTTTTCTAAAACCTGCTTGAACATCTGGAAGTTCAGGGTTCATGTATTGCTGAAGCCTGGCTTGTAGAATTTTGAGCATTAGTTTACTAGCATGTGAGAAGGGTGCAATTGTGTGGTAGTTTGAGCATTCTTTGGGATTGCCTTTCTTTGGGACTGGAATGAAAACTGAACTTTTCAAGTCCTGTGGCCACTGCTGAGTTTTCCAAATTTGCTGGCATATTGAGTGCAGCACTTTCATAACATTATCTTTCAGGATTTGAAATAGCTCAACTGGAATTCTATCACCTCCACTAACTTTGTTCCTAGTGATGCTTTCTAAGGCCCAACTGACTTCACATTCCAGGATGTCTGGCTCTAGGTGAGTGATCACACCATTGTGATTATCTAGGTCATGAAGATATTTTGTGTACAGTTCTATGTATTCTGGCCACCTCCTCTTAATATCCTCTTCTTCTGTTAGGTCCATACCATTTCTGTCCTTTATCGAACCCATCTTTGCATGAAATGTTCCCTTGGTATCACTAATTTTCTTGGAGAGATCTCTAGACTTTCCCATTCTGTTGTTTTCATCTGTTTGTTTGCAGTGATCGCTGAGAAAGGCTTTTTTAAAATCTCTCCTTGCTATTCTTTGGAACTCTGCATTCAAATGGGTATATCTTTCTTTTCTCCTTTGCTTTTTGCTTCTCTTCTTTTCACAGCTATTTGTAAGCCCTCCTCAGACAGCCATTTTGCTTTTTTGCATTTCTCTTCCATGGGGATGGTCTTAATCCCTTCTCGTGTACAATGTGACAAACCTCCGTCCATTGTTCATCAGGCTCTCTGTCTAACAGATCTAGTCCCTTAAATCTATTTCTCACTTCCACTGTATAGTCATAAGGGATTTGATTTAGGTCATACCTGAATGGTCTAGTGGTTTTCCCTACTTTCTTCAGTTTAAGTCTGAATTTGGCAATAAGGAGTTCATGATCTGAGCCACAGTCAGCTCCCAGTCTTGTTTTTGCTGACTGTATAGAGCTTCCCCATCTTTGGCTGCAAAGAATATAATCAATCTGATTTCAGTGTTGACCATCTGGTGATGTCCATGCCTAAAGTCTTCTCTTGTGTTGTTGGAAGAGGGTGTTTGCTATGACCAGTGTGTTCTCTTGGCAGAACTCTATTAGCCTTTGCCCTGCTTCATTCTGTACTCCAAGGCCAAATTTGCCTGTTACTCCAGGTGTTTCCTGACTTCCTACTTTTGCATTCCAGTCCACTATAATGAAAAGGATGTCTTTTTCGGGTATTAGTTCTAAAAGGTCTTGTAGGTCTTCATAGAACCTTTCAACTTCAGCTTCTTCAGTGTTACTGGTTGGGGCATAGGCTTGGCTTACCGTGATATTGAATGGTTTGCCTTGGAAATCAACAGAGATCATTCTGTCATTTTTGAGATTGCATCCAAGTAGTGCATTTTGGACTCTTTTGTTGACCATGATGGCTACTCCATTTCTTCCAAGGGATTCCTGCCCACAGTAGTAGATATAATGGTCATCTGATTTAAATTCACCCATTCCAGGCCATTTTAGTTCACTGATTCCTAGACAGTCGACATTCACTGTTGCCATCTCCTGTTTGACCACTTCCAATTTGCCTTGATTCATGGACCTAACATTCCAGGTTCCTATGCAATATTGCTCTTTACAGCATCGGACCTTGCTTCTATCACCAGTTACATCCACAACTGGGCATTGGTTTTGCTTTGGCTCCATCCCTTCATTCTTTCTGGCATTATTTCTCCACTGATCTCCAGTAGCATATTGGGCACCTACTGACCTGGGGAGTTCCTCTTTCAGTGTCCTATCTTCTTGGCTTTTCATACTGTTCATGAGGTTCTCAAGGCAAGAATACTGAAGTGGTTTGCCATTCCCTTCTCCAGTGGACCACATTCTGTCAGACCTCTCTACCATGACCCATCTGTCTTGGGTGGCCCCACATGGCATGGCTTAGTTTCACTGAGTTAGGCAAGGCTGTGGTCCATGTGATGAGATTGGCTAGTTTTCTGTGATTATGGTTTCATTGTGTCTGTCCTCTGATGCCCTCTCACAACACCTACCGTCTTACTTGGGTCTCTCTTACCTTGTATGTGGGGTATCTCTTCATGGCTGCTCCAGCAAAGCGCAGCCGCTGCTCCTTACCTTGGAGGAGGGGGTATCTCCTCATGGCCGCCCCTCCTGACCTTAAGGTGGAGTAGCTTCTCTCAGCCCTCCTGTGCCCATGCAGCCACTGCTCCTTGAACGTGGGGTAGCTCCTCTCGGCCACCGCCTTAATAGGGCTGTGAGCATGCTTGTGGTGGTAGGTTTGTTCTGTCCCGTTTCTTGTGGGTTGCAGTTGGTCTTAAAGACTTGACAAGATTTAGATCCAGCATTTTTTGGCAAAGATAAGATCCAGTCTAGGATCACACATTTCACTTAATTGTCATATCTCTTTAGTTTTCTTTCATATGGAACTCTTTTTCAGCCTGTCTTTCAAGTATGGTATTGAATAGTACAACTTCCTCCTTTTAGTTGAATATTCCTCATTTAGGAATTTCCCAGAGTTCCTCACACCCAGATTGAGTTCTGTATTCTTAGCTGGGATATCACATGATTAATGTTGCTCCCTTGTCAAGATTCACATCAGAGGCATAGTATGTCCACTGGCCGCTCACTGGTGATGATGATTTCGATGACCCAAAGGATAATCCAAGGTTTTCCTTCTAGGGGTTGTCCAGTTGCTTTACAGTATAGTTAATATGCTTCAAGTTTGCCAAAGACATTTAAGATCATGTGTTGCTCCTCATCAAAATTTCTCCATGAATTTAACACCCTTTGATGACTCTTGCCTGATTCTATCTTTGCTATAATGGCTGCAAAATAATGATTTCCCAACTCCAGTTCATCAGTTGCATCTTCCAGCCAGTGAGCACACGTTTAAGCAAGAGCCTTCCTTCTCGCCCGTTTATTTCTTGGTTTGCCCAGCTATTTTTGGTATGGACTCAGGGATTACCTTCCTTACATATTCTGATGCTCCTTCAAATTACTCCTGTGTCTTTATGACATAACTCCAAAGTGGTTTTTTTTTCTTTTGAATAGTTAAAAACATGTCAGCTTTAACTAACAACCCTTGGATAGACTATTTTCTATAATCATATTCCAGAAGCCCACATGCTCATTAAGGGATCATATCCAGATCTACTGCCTTCATGAATTCTTTGTTGAAGCTATTGAATTATGATCCTGATTTTTCCTGGAAATTATTCACTTTAGCTTCTCAATCATACAGAGCTCATCTAAAAGTCCTTCACATTAGAAATGACCTTGGTTGATTCAGAATTTTAGCACCAATGTCTGGCGACTTGGGCCAGACTGTTTGGATTCTTATGCAATGCTTGCTCTACTTCTGGGCCCAGATCTTTCTGTTGATTTGAGATCAATGGATGGTTAAGCTTAAATGTTACCAGGCAACAGAGAGCATGACTTACAAATTCAGACAAGAATAAATCCTGACCATGACGCTCTTTGGGGAAAAGAGAAGCTGGGGTTAGAAGTGAAAGAAATTTCAGAGTGCATAGCAGTCTCTTGTCTCTAAGACCTTGGTTCAAGGTGTCCCCTTAGAGATGAGTTGGAACATATACTCTACCAGCTCATCCTCCATAGAGGAAATGGGAAACAATTAAAGAAATATGAGTCACCAAAATACCTTTTATTTGCAAAACACTAGGATCTGAATGAGGCTTTCCAGGTGGTGCTAGTGGTAAAGAACTTGCTTGCCAATGCAGGGAGATATAAGAGACACAGGTTCAATCCCTGGGAAGATCCCCTGGAGGAGGGCATGGCAACTCACTCCAGTATTCTTCCCTGGAGAATCCCATGGACAGAGGAGCCTGGCTACAGTCCGTAGTCAGACATGACTCAAGCACCTTAGCACAGGATATGGTTATGGAAGGCAAACATCCAAACTTGTAGGCAATGGGCACTGTTGATATTTCACCTCAATCCCCTGCATGAGGATGGTATGTCTGCGCCCAACTGTCATGAGTTTTGGAAACCAAAGGCTCACAGCTGCTCCCTTCTCTAGAAAATGCCCTAAGTCAGTGGGAGCTTCCATGTCTAGGACCTGAGGCTCATCTCCTTGAATCCAGGACAGTCTGAATCCAATGACTGATGGATTCAGGGGTACAGCAGGCTGATCCATCTGTGCTAAATTGAGACCAACTCTATGGCACAATTCCTGTTCTGAAGAGGCCTGTGGGACCAGGTGGGGCTGGACTCTAGAGGAGCCCATGGTCTTACTCAGGAAGTTCTCTTTTCACATCTGCTTCCTTCTCTCGCAAAACAACTCTCAATAAATCACATGTCTTGGGATGCAAATTCCTGTCCCAGGCACTGCATCTGGGCAACTTGACCTAAATAACCCAACCAAATTAATATGAGGATCATTTTGAGTTATAAATCATCTCACATGTAGGTGATTTTGAACGTAGACAGAAATGTATACATTTGACCTAAATCATTTGAAAAAAATGGAAAAAATAATTAAAGCCATCTCATAGTATCCTAGCAATAATATACTATTTTAACAAGCATTACCATCTCCCAGAAATTCTGACTGCTAGTCTGAAAGTCATCTTGATTCTTGCCCCGCTGACCTGCCTCTAATGAGATGTCATCCTCTGGTTGCAGAATTGCTAGCTTCTACAGCCCCTTCAACCCTGCCAGTCAAGAACTTCACAGATGCTCTCTGATGTGTTCTTTCCACTGATGTTTTGGCCTCCCCACCTCCCCCCCTCCACTCCCGATGACATTCATGACACAGGTTACCCTGCCCCGCTGCCCAGGCAAGGCTTGCACTGGTCTTAGTTGGTCTTTCCGTTTTCTTCCCAGGCCCACTGGTCGACCAGGCACCAGTTGCCCTCTCTATATTCATATATTCCAGAAGTGCATTCTAAGGATCTCTGTATAGTCTCACCTTTCTTGCTTTTGAACTTGAATTTCTTCCACTCAGAACATTTTATCCTCACCATCTCTGCTTATTGCAATGCTATCTATGAAGATCCAGTAAAGATGCTTCTTCCTCCATGTGGCTTTCCAAGATTTCCTGAATCAAAAGCAATGTCTCTTTCTCCTATAGTCCTTCAGCCCTTTATTTGTTTCTTTAGCAAGTCACTTTCTGCTTGTCTTTTTATTACCTGTGAATGCATCTCACTTCTCCTCTGTACCTTTGGAAAATAAGTGTATCTTATCCCCTTCTATACCCATCTTCTGTTCACATCTCTTTGGTCCATCCCCCTTCTGATCTTTTCAGCTCAGCCAGCTTGCCTACATTCTGCCTGTTCCATAAGACAGTTGCAGAAAATACTGTCTGCCCTAGGTAATGCCCAACCATTCCTCATCGACACACTTCAGCCTCTGACTTGAATTCCAGGCTTTGTACCTACCCTTGCTTTTTCGTGCTTCTTTCTCCTTCTATTGTAGTGACCATTTGTCCTTTTTGAACTTTCATATTTGGTTTCTAGTTTGGCTTTGTGCTAATGCTCCCTGCAGCCGGAGTGAGAGTTGGTTTGCTAAAGAACACACCTGTTGAGGATTCAATGAACATGTGTTCTGAGCCCAGAGGAATGACTGGCCTGTTAGCTTTCCACATGCACTCAGGCGTGACTCCTGGAGTCACAAAGAACCAACAAGCTGGATCACGGGAAGTTTTACAACAAATTAGAGGGAGACATTCACTCAATGAGTGGACTCCAGCTCACTCAAATTTGAGTCATTATCTTTTAACCGAGATTTGGTAAATTCAAGTCCTGGTTCATACCTTTAACTTTCTTCCCTTCCCCCAAGCTTAGGACACTTTCACTTTCTCTTGGAGAATCATGGCAGCCATAATCAGGATTCCAAAAAAGTCAGAATGAGAGATTTTTTTGCGGGGGAGGAGGGGTTCCAGTTTTCTTTGGTGTCAGTGGGTTCAATTGGACCTAGATGATGTTTTGGCTGATTGGTTGGAAAATGTCCAAGCAATTCTGTGTTCTTGTTTAATAGCTTTTAATACCATTTCCATATTGTCTGAAGTGACCGCTAAATGGAGCTTTCCAAGTGAATATGTGTTGCAAAGCACTGAGATGTTAGCTGTAGCTCTTTTAGCAGTTAGAATTTCAAGACCAGAAAAGGGAGTTCATTTGGCTGTCCCTTTTTTCTTAAAATTGAGAAGCTCTGCACTCTGGCACTTAATTGTTCTCATAATTACAGGAAGAGAGATGGGAATTAAACTAAAATTCAAGCAATTACATGTGCAAGGGCAAAAGTGTCTATTATATTAAAATGCAGAGTCCATTTCCATTTCACTTAAGATGGTTGTTAAGAAAAGGACTCGAGATGCGGGAGGTGGGGGCAGGGCCTATATACTTAGATTTTGATTTCAAAGCCTCACGAATGTGTTTTTTATTCTTTTAGCTCCAAATAGGTATCTCAGATGAAAGTATTATGCATTAGATATGATGTATTTTTCTGGCTTTACGGAAAGACAAAGATTTTCCCTTAAGGGTTTCTAGATTTGTGATGTATTTATTTATTGCATACTTATATCTTAGGTACACTTATCAGAAACCTGAAAATGTCCATTCATTCCCCAAATGCCAGCAAAGCTATGTCTACTTAGAACCAGCCAACACAAAGGACAGATTTGTAACTGATGAAATCCCAGTAGCATTTGGCAATATAAAAATAGAACATTTTTCTCAACTGAAAGGGACCTACTTTTCTCACTCCTGTTGGGATAAAGTTCTGTTTGTTGATTTGCTCATTTGTTCAGTCGACCACATGTAGCTCCTCCAGGACTACAGCTTTGGCCCCGTCACCAGTCACAGCCATGACCACGTCTGGTAGGACATGGTGGGTCTCCGTGGTTCCCAGCTCTTGCACGTGCTGACTCTCCTGAACGACACTGAGGGGTGAATTTTCAGTGAGGAATGGACTAGAAGAACTCCCTTCCAGGACAGGCATGAGGCACAAAGCAATATGATGCTTGGAAGCATGGCCTAGGTCAGGGGTCTGTCAATTCTTTTCTGTGAAGGGCCAGAGAGTATGTATTTTAGGCTCTGGGGCCATACAGTCCCTGTCATAGCTACTCATCTCTGTTGTTGTAATCTCTCCAGCAGCCATCGACCATCCATAAATGAATAAGTACTGCCTGCATTACACTAAAACATTATTTATGAACAACAAAATTTGAATTTCATACAATTTTCAGGCATCATGAAATATTGTTCATTTTTTAATTTTATTTTTCTATAATTTAAAAATGTGAAAGTCATTCTTAGCCCACAGACAGCAACATGGTGGCAGGCTGCTTTTGGTGGGTGACTCTTGGTTTGCCAATCTCTGGCCTAGATGAGCCTCACAATGTCAGGAGTCTAGGGCGTGAGGACTCTGGCCCTGCTTGGAATTCTCTGCACATGGCTTCCTCCAGCTGAGAGAAAAGGGCTTGCCTTCCGCAGGTAAATCTGTGTCTTCCAGAGGTACAGATGTCTCACAGACAGATGGAGGTTTCGCTGGAAGTAGTTGCTTCTTTCTGCAAGAGTTAGGACTTCTTCTGACAAGGGCTGCTTTTCCCAGATCCAGGTAGTAAGTTCAGCCCACAGCCCTCATTCCTAGCTCAGATGGCTCCACCCTTGTGTGTTGCTTTGACTTCTTTCATCTGGTTTCATCTAGAGAGCAGGCTTCTCGTGCCTGCGGACAGCAACCCTTAGGAATGATCTTTGGCTTAGTTAAGACTTTCTGAGGCTGACCTCCACGGCTGCTAGTCTGGACATCCTTGGGTGAGCATCCTGAAACACCAACTCTACCTCCCTGAGCTTTCTGCTGCAGACATCAACATGACCCCCATCCCCATCTGATAATCAATATTAGGGGTTACTGCAAACACAAATATTCCCTGGGTGTATAATTAAAATGAATCTGTTCCCCGCTACAGGCTGTCTTTTGTCATAAACTTTTCACGGCTTTCATCTTATCAGTGAAGTTCTTGGATCAGACCAAGGGGACAGAAAATGATTGATTCCCAATTAGGACAGAAAAAAATGGGAAGGGAAAAGGCTGAATGATTTTTCTGGGGTGACAGAGTAGTTCATGGCTGAGTCTGAACGAGATTCCCAGGCGCAAAGTCCGGAAGCTCTGCCAGTCCTTTGACTACATATGTAATCTCTATTTTCTACAGAAATCTACATACATGCTATGGATTTAAGTGTCTGTATTTGCAGGGAAAGTACTTGCATGCCAGAACTGTGAAATGGGCTGAAGATCACAAAATACTAACCAGGAAAAAAAGAATACCTGGTTTCAGAGAGAACTGATAACCCATGCTAGCAAATAACATGGTACTATAGATGAATAATGAACCACATGCAACCTTAGTAGAAATAGACCAGTTTATGTATAAGGCAGGGGAAGATTCTATTCAGAATTTTAAGAGCCTTTAGTTCCGTTCAATTCAACCAAAAAACCTGATGAAGGGTTGAAATAGACGTCAAAATCACCTATCAGAGTGTAGTGGCCATTCAAGACTTGAGAACAAAGCCTTAGAAGAAAATTAAAACACTTACTTGCTCAAATAATTCCAGTGAAATCAAGAAAAGAAAAAAATTAAAAAGTAGAGGATTAATGTATAAATACATGAGGCATATGATATTTAAAAAGCACCATAATATTTATAAGAAATCAGTAAAGCATATGAATTATAATTTATAGCAGAAACACAAATGTCAAAGGTTGAGAAGATGAAAATCAGAACAACTTAAAATGAAAAAGCACTCGTATTAAGTTGGTAAAGATTACAAATAACATGATTCATTAAAACCATAAAAAGATAGCTTGACATACCTATCAGAATGGCTAAAAAAACCCACTAAAATAAAATTAAATTAAAAATGCTGGTGAGGATGAGGAGAAACTGTATCACTCATACACTGTTGATGAACATGTAAAATGGTACAGCTGCTCTGGAAAATAGTTTGGCAGTTTCTCCTAAAAATAAATATATAACTGTCATCTGACCCAGCAATAGCACTCTTGGGGACATTTATCTCAGAGCAATGAAAGTGTTATGTTCACACAAAAACATGAACAGAAATGTTCTCAGTAGCTTTATTTATGATAGCCCCAAATTGAAAACAACCCAGACGTCCTACAGCAAGTGAATGGTTAAACCAAACTGTGCTACATTATTACCAAGGACCCTTACACAGCAATACACGGGAACAAACAATTGGTACATGCAAAAAACTGGATGATTTTCTTAGAGATATACTCATGCTGCTGCTGCTGCTAAGTCACGTCAATTGTGTCCAACCCTGTGCGACCCCATAGACGGCAGTCCACCAGGCTCCCCCAGCCCTGGGATTCTCCAGGCAAGAGCACTGGAGTGGGTTGCCATTGCCTTCTCCTTATACTCATGGGGAAGAGGCAAATGTAAAATGTTACACACTGTATGATTTCATTTACACAACATTCTTGAAATGACAAGGTATAGAAATGGCGAACAGGTTAGCGGTTGCCTGGAAACAGGAGTGCCTTGGGACAGGAGGAAGACATGTGTGGTTGCAAAAGAGCAGTAAGGGGAATCCTCGTGATGGAAACATTCTGTAGCTTGTCTGTATCAATGTCAATGTCCTGGTTGTGATACTTCGCTAACATTTTGCAAGATCACTGCAAAATTGTGGTAAATTGGGTAAAATTTTCATGGGATTATTTATTACAATTGTATGCAAATCAGTAATTACCTCAAAATAAAAAAGGTTAATCAAAAATATGATTCTGAGTTAGAAAAAAAATGTCAAGTTGCTTATATACTAAGAATGGTCCAGTTATAGTTGGGTAAATTCTGGAAATATTTTAGCAGCATGAAAATCTCCAGTTTTTCCTTTTGTGGCCAAGGGCTGTTTTTATATTTCTTTCATGGTATATATAAAGGGTCATTGCTGAATGGAAGAAAGTCAAGGAAAGACTGGCTGCATGGGATTAGCATCTCCTACTGACAAATGAAGGCGACTTCAGTTCAGTTCAGTTCAATTGCTCAGTTATGTGTGACTCTTTGTGACCCCATGGACTGCAGCACCCCAGGCTTCCCTGTCCACCATCAACTCTGGAGCTTGCTCAAACTCATGGCCATCAAGTCAGAGATGCCATCCAACCATCTCATCCTCTGTCCTCCCCTTCTCCTCCTGCCTTCAATCTTGCCTGGCATCAGAGTCTAGTCTAATGAGTCAGTTCTTTGCATCAGGTGGTCAAAGTATTAGAGTTTCAGCTTCAGCATCAGTCCTTCCAATGAATATCCAGGATTGATTTCCTTTAGGATTGGATCTCCTCGTAGTCCAAGAGACTCACAAGAGTCTTCTCCAACACCACAGTTCAAAAGCATCAATTCTTTGGTGCTCAGCTTTCTTTATAGTCCAACTCTCATATCCATACATGACTACTGGAAAAACCATAGCCTTGACTAGACAGACCTTTGTTGGCAAAGTAATGTCTCTGCTTTTTAACATGCCATCTAGGTTGGTCATGATTTTTCTTCCAAGGAGCAAGCATCTTTTAATTTCATGGCTGTAGTCACCATCTGCAGTGATTTTGGAGCCCAAGAAAATAAAGTTTGTCACTGTTTCCCCTGTTTTCCCATCTATTTGCCATGAAGAGATGGGACCAGATGCCATGATCTTAACTTTTTGAATGTTGAGTTTTAAGCCAGCTTTTTCACTCTCCTCTTTCACTTTCATCAAGAGGCTCTTCAGTTTTTCTTTGTTTTCTACCATAAAGAAGGTGTCATCTGCATATCTGAGACTATTGATATTTCTCCCGACAATCTTGATTCCAGCTTGTGCTTTATCCAGGATAGAAATGGCATAGACTTAACAGAAGAAGAAGATATTAAGAAGAGGTGGCAAGAATATACAGAACTGTACAAAAAAGACCTTTTTGACCCAGATAACCATGATAGTGTGATAACTCACCTTGAGCCATCACTATGAACAAAGCATCACTATGAACAAAGCCAGTGGAGGTAATGGCATTCCAGTTGAGTTATTTGAAATCCTAAAAGATGATGCTGTGAAAGTGCTGCACTCAGTATGCCAGCAAATTTGGAAAACTCAGCGTGGCCACAGGACTGGAAAAGGTCAGTTTTCATTCCAGTCCCAAAGAAGGGTAATGCCAAAGAATGTTCAAACTACCGCACAACTGCACTCAAATCACATGCTAGCAAAGTAATGCTCAAAATTATCCAAGCCAGGCTTCAACAGTACGTAAACCATAAACTTCCAGATGTTCAAGCAGGATTTAGGAATGGCAAAGGAAACAGAGATCAAATTGCCAACATCTGTTGGATCATTGAAAAAGCAAGAGTATTGCAGAAAAGCATCTACTTCTGCTTTGTTGACCATGCCAAAGCCTTTGACTGTGTGAATTACAACAAACTGTGGAAAATTCTTAAAGAGATGGGACTACCTGAGCACCTTACCTGCCTCCTGAGAAATCTGTGTACAGTTCAAGAAACAATAGAATCAGACATGGAACAGCAGACTGGTTCCAAATTAGGAAAGGAGTACGTCAAGGCTGTAGAATGTCACCCTGCTTATTTAACTTATGTGCAGAGTACATCATGCAAAATGAAGGAGACTTAATTCTGAGCTTAGTTATTTGAGGGGAATATTTTCTGAGTGACAGGAAATGGCTATTGTCTTTTCAGAGCTGTCATGAGGCAGAAGGCAATATCAGGAAAGACATTCTAAAACCTGAATTGTGAGACTTAAAACACCCATACTAAGAATAGCTGGGGAATCTGAAGTTGCTCAAAATAATATCTCTATTTGAGGGTTAAAGGAAAGCCCTTCTGAGAAGGGAGTGAAGTAAAACATTCCCTTACAGAGCAAATCATTTGTAAAGCAATGAGCTCTTTTGTTTAATTAAACAATCCCAATATATAAATGAGTACAAGTAACATTTTGTTCAATTAAGTATATTTCCTAATTTTAACTTATTTTACTAGCAATGATATCAGCATTCTGATCAAATTAAACAGCTAGAATTGAGATTATAGATGTCAGTTATGGTTTAACACGAACTCTGCTCTCTGATTTGTTTCTCTATATTTCTTTTTCTGTGTGATACATAATCATTAAAATCTTAATTCAGTAAATTTAACCGTTGCAAACAATTACAAAATCATAGGCTCTGCTATTTTGTTTTCTAAGAGCTTGTCTTGCAACCTTGAGATATTCTTAATTGAACTTGGAGACTTGAGAAAGTTGTTTTGGGTACCACATTAAATCCCTACACTCTTCAACAACTACTTCTGAAGCTCTATTTTTTTTTTTTTTAATTTTGGAAAGTTTGAAATATTTAGAAGGGTGCAGAGAGCAATATAAAAGACCGTCATGTCCATCACTCTGAAGTAACACATATTAATATTTCATCTTTCTTAAGATCTGTCTTAATACTTATACACATGGCATGGTGGGTATTTGAAGTCTTTTGTTGAGCTCCAACTCTAAAAGCAACCAGTGTCAGTAAATTTCTTTGTATTGTTGCAGTTATCTATATTGTATTTTCAGTGAATAACACATCTGTGTAGAACTACAATGCATAGTTATCAAGCTTTAACAAGCATCATAATCCACTTCAGGGCCTGCTGGATACTACCCTCCAGAGATTCTGATTCAGTAGATGTGAAATGGAATCCAAAAAATTGTATTTCTAGTAAGTTTCCAGGAAATGCTGATGTTGCTGTTCCAGGTACAATATTTTAAGAACCACTCATATATATTAATTCTTACTTAAAAAAAATTTTATGTAACACTATCACTTGTTTTAATTCAAAATTGTGTTCCCATGATTCCCAGATGACCCATATCTATATCTATACGCACACTTCACTGATATTAATTAGAATGATTGTGTATCCATTTCTCTATTGTTGGTAATGCCTATTTTCCAAAATTTTCGCTATTTTAAATAAGACTGCAATGAACACTCTTCTACATATCTCCTAGTATAAATATACCAAGAAGCAAAATGGTTAAATATTGGCAATATGCACTTCTGAATTTTCTAGATATTGTCTTTGAGGCAGTAGTTCCAGCTTGCAAATGCATCTGAGGTTTATAAAGGCTCTCAGTGTCCCTCATCCTCACTGTCCTTCCGTTTTATCACACTCTTTCTTTCTGCACAAATAATTAAAGTTATTGATGGCCCATTAATGTTTTAATTTGCATTTCTTAAATTTTCCAATACAATGGAACATCTTTTAATGCTTAATGATTATTCAGGTTTCTACTTGAATAAATTACATGTTCAAATATTTTGCTTTTATTTTTCACATAATCTTTATTATTGATCTTAAATGAGCTCTTTATGTATCTTCTTTACTAATTCTTAGAGATGTATATACAATTAATATTTTATTCTTCTAAAATCCTAATAAGAAAAAAACATAACTTTTTAAAATGACAAAATAATATATATGTCACAAAAGAACGTGTATGAAAGGCTAATAAGAGCATGAAAAGATGTTCATCATCATTAGTCATCAGGGAAATTCAAGCACATGGAGATAACTATAAACCTATGAGGATGCCTAAAATTAAAAAGACCGACCAATAGCAAGTGTTGGAACAGATGAAGAACCACAGAAATTCTCATATGTTGCTAATCAGAATGCAAATTGATAAAACTACTTTGGACAATCATTTGAAACTTTTAACTAAAGTTAAACATGCACTTACTCACTGATCTAGCAATTCTACTCCAGATTTATGCCCAAGAAAAATAAGGGCATGTGTCTAAACTATATATACAAATGTTCATGACAGGGTGATTAATAACAGCTCCAAACTGAAAACAACCCAAATGTCCATCAGTGGGAGATGGATAAGTCAATTGGGGTTTACTTATGTAACAAAATACAGTCATAGTAAAAGGAATAATTTACTGACATATATTTTTATGAATCTCAGGAAAACAATGCTAAATAAAAGAAGGCAGGCACAGAGGAACACATACTGTATGATTCCTTCTATTAAAAGTTTAAGAATCATCAAGATAGTGACTATGTTGAAGTGTGGAGGGTGTTGAATAAGCAAAGGCCTTAGGGAAATTTCATAGCTGCTGGAAATATTCTGTATCTCAACCTGAATGGTGATTACCAGGTTGCACACATAAGTCAAATTCTTGTAATTGCTTAGGATTTGTCTTTTGCTATATATGAATCATTCCTTAATAATATAAATTTTAAAATAGCTTAAAATATCTAAAGCTCTCATTTTATTGAAATGTGACTTGTAGGGGAAGAGAATTTCTTTATGAGGGGAAATAAATGGCAACTTGCTTTCATATATTAAAGAAATTAGTGTCTGATAATGAGTGCTGCATTTTTAAGATAGGAATCAGAAACTATGCTTTAATGTAATTTCTTCCAAAGAAATGGGACAGAAAAATGAGAAGCAAAAAAAAAAAAAAACAAGGCAAAAATAAATAAAGGTTCACAAGTCTGTTCTCTACTTCTGGGTCTCTATTCCTGCCCCGCACATAGGTTCATTTCTACCATTTTTCTAGATTCCATATATATGCATTAATATATGATATTTGTTTTTTTCTTTCTGACTTACTTTACTCTGTGTGACAGACTCTAGGTGCATCCACACCCTAGGAATGACACAATTTCACTCCTTTTTATGGCTGAGTAATATTCCATTGTATACACACACACACACACACACACACATATGTACATACACTATATCTTCTTTATCCAGTCATCTGTCAATGGACATTTAGGTTGCTTCCATATATAGTGGTACAATGAACATTGAGGTGCATTTCTTTTTAAATATTTCAATAAATTGGTTAAACAAACAAAAATATGTGTATATAAAGAAAGATGGACAGAATAAAATTAGTATTTCAGTTGTTACCTTAGGTGATAATGGGGGGAATTCTTTGAAAAACAGATGATTGAATTTGTTTAAAAAATATAGTCTTACTTTATTTATAGGATATTAAAAAATGGGAGCAGAAACATTACTAGCAAATAAATTAAGAGGTAAAGGGGTGAAAGAGAACAGAGATAGTATGCAATAGGCAAAAGGTACAATTTGTGAAGAAAACACCAGGCTTACACTTAGATTCACTAGACAACAAAGCAAATTGTATACATATGTAAGTTATTGCCTTTCTATTTTAACATTAAAAATATTTGTACATATTTTAAAATACATAGATGTATTAGAATTGAAAGCATTAACTTACACTGAATGAAGCTATAAGCTTATTTTACTGTTTTTCATAAAATTTTTAACATCATTTATTGGTTTGATTGGGCTTCCCCAGGCGGCACTACTGGTAAAGAACCTGTCTGCCAATGCAGGGGAAATAAGAGATGCGGATCCAATCCCTGGGTCAGGAAGATCCTGATCCAGTGGAGGATGGCACGGCAACCCACCGCAGTATCCTTGCCCAGAGAATCCCATGGACAGAGGCGCCTGGCGGGCCACAGTCAAGGGGGTCGGAGAGAATCAGGCACAACTTCAGCGACTTAGCATGGCACAGCATGCTGGTTTGATTTATGAAAAAAATGAAGCTGAAATACTTTTAGGCTGAACTTATTTTGATTAAAAATCGCACTGTTACTTCATAGGACTAACGATAGAATTAGTTTGCACAAATGACTATAAGGTCATTTTGCAGTAGGAAATAACTTCTCACACCTGAAGGAAAACGTGCTGGGTTTCCACAGGGATGTCTGCAAAGTCCCTCTCTTTGTGGGGGGAGGAGGGGTCCAGACAGACCCCCTTTGCAGCCAGGTCACTGGAGGGCCCCTGCCACCAGTGACACCCACCAGTCCCCTGACCAAGCCCACATTTCACACGGAGAACACGGGGGACATAGGATGAGGATGACCTTGATTCCTGTTGTTTGAATTCCTCTGACTCCAGGGGAGAAATGAAAGTCTCTGTCTGGGGAAGTTTGGCTCTTGTGGATCATACAGCTTGACTGTCTTAAAAGATGAGAGATTCCAGGGTAGAGGAGCCGGATGGGTGAGGCTGGAGCCTTTTCAGACTGCCACGAATGTGCTTGGACCATTACTGTGAAGCCTTCCTCTCTGGGGGGTAGACTCCAGGGGTCCCCCATGGTCAAGGTGGTATACAGATGAGCCTGGACACAGCCCTTCTCCTCCTTGGCATGAATGCCTAGACAGGATGGAGACCAGCCCTGAGGCAGTAGAGTGAAGCTGAGGAAACTGTAGGAAATACGGTGAAACTCACCAACACAGCTCAGAGTCAGATTCAATTTAATTTAAAAAAATGACAGTGAAAAAAAAAATGACAGTGAATTCATGCTCTTTAATTATAATTTCAATTATTAATTTTTTTTTTTTAGTTAAAAGTGACTGAGTAAGGTCTTTTTTTGTTTTGTTTTTCCTACACATATGCTTTTATATACTGTTTTCAGTGTGATTAGCACCTGCTCAAGAATCCACCTGGTGCTAATGGAGCATGATTGGTAGCTGCATCTTAAGCATTTTTTATCTTGCCACTTGCATCATCAAATTTTCATTTCAAATTTTGTTTTTCAGCACTATCCCTTTATGGCTTAAATAGCAATTGTTTAATCCCATCAACAAAATATATTAAAAATAAAGTAGGTAAGAACCACATTGGGCTTCCCTGGTGGCTGAGATGGAAAAGAATTTGCTTGCTATGTGGAAGACCTGGTTTTGATTCCTGGGTTGGGAAGATCCCCTGAAAAAGGGCGTGGCAACCCCCTCCAGTATTGTTGCCTGGAGAATCCCCATGACAGAGGAGCCTGGTGGGCTACAGTCGCAGAGTTGGACACGACTGAGCGGCTAAGAACACACGGGACAGCAAGAACTACATTAAATATACAATGAATACAAGATTCTACATAATATATTTCTACTCTGATGGATCACATTTGCTAGACCGACATCCCTGGGTCTTACTTGTATTTAATGGAGCTGGTGTCCTTGTAATGTGAATTTGAACTTACTTGTTCAGTTTTAGGTAGATGGACATGAACAGGCCTGAAGTTACAAAAGGTCAGTGCAGAACATCAAGCTTTCAGATCCATAACACTTCTATACCAAATCCAAATATATAGGGAGCCTTTGCATACTCAGGCTACACTTTAATTAAACTGAGACAACAGGAGGGCTTTTGTCTGGAGTCTTGCACAAAAATGTGTTTCCATAAGCATAAATTATAGTATCAATAATCCTTAGTATATTTAGTGTATTTTAATATATGTGGTTTTCTTTAACCATTTTAAAATGAATTCAAATATTTAAAAAGGAAGATTTGAAGTAGAAAATTGGGAAGCCCAGAAATGCCTCTACAGGTTCTCAGATATTTAAAGAAATAAGTAGAAAACTGTTGACCTGGAGGACACATCCAATTCTCTGACACTTTGAATCTATATTTTAAAATTTGCATTTTTATTCAGAGTCTCATAAAATGCTAAGGGTCTCAGAAAATGCTAGGTCTATGGTTGACCTACTCCAAACTCAAGCATCACCTAGAGTAGAAGTCCATGCTGGGTCAGTTCCCACCCTCTGTAGCTGAATGTAGTGACATAAACATTTTAGGAAACATACTACACCTGTAGAATTGGATGACTGCATAGGTTTTCCCATCTAAAAACATAGGAAAAGTCATCTTAGGAATCACAATGAGAGAATAAGACTTCTTCATTTAGTATGCTCAATTATTTCCCTTATAGAAAATTACTGTTAGTACATCCTTGAATTATAAAAATATTGAAGATTTTGGTCAATATTTTGCCATTCATAGTATAATCATTCATTCATATAGACATTGTTTGGCAATGTGTCTAAAGGCAAAACTCCCAAAGAGAAGATGGAAATTATGTCAAGAGAACATCATTTCTTTTTTTAAAAATAACTTTATTGAGGTATGATTGACATGCAATAAACCACACATACTGAAATTTGATGTTCTGACATGTTATGATGTATTGTCCTTTTTGTGTATTCATGCCATTTTTATCTTTGTTCCAGTATACATAATAAATCTTTTTTTTCTAGATGCTTTTAACATTTTCTTTTTATCTCTGATTTTGTGTACTTTGATTATAATATAGCTTAATGTCATTTGTGTCTTGTTTATTGGGCTTGGGTTCTTTAAACTACTTGCATCTGCAGGTTTTCATTAAATTTGGACAATTTTCAGCTATTCCTGCTTAACTATTTCTTTCTGTCTCTTCTTTTCTCCTCTCTCTGGTCATGTTCCTTGCACATATATTAGGCCATTTGAAGATGCCCTATGGCTCATTCCTTAATGGTCTGCTTTATTACTGTTCTCTTTTATTCTCTGTTTCATTTTGCATCACTTCTATGTCTACATGTCTAAGTTTACTAATTTTGTTCTACATATCTGATTTGCCTTTAATTCCATCCAGTGTAATCCATCTTCTCCTGATACATGGTAGCTTTCATCCCTAGATGTTTCTTCACACATATGCACTGACCAGAACTCAGCTAAAAATCAAGTAGAACCTTCTACTTATTTCTTAAGTTCTCTCTATATTCAGTTCTCTCCTCTCTGGTCCTCTGTCCAATGAAATTTGATTGCACTGGCCGCCCAAGGCTCCCACCTCTGCTTTCACAACTCAGAGAGTCTACTGATCTCATCCTGTGTACCCCCTCCATGCAGCATGGAGTGGAAATTCTCCAGGTAGCTATTTAGGAAAATTGTAGGGCTGGACACATTTGTTTCCTATTTTTTGTGGAGAGTGAAAGAAAGTGAAAATCGCTTATTCATGTCCAACTCTTTGTGACCCGTGGACTGTAGCCTGCCAGGCTCCTCTGTACATGGAATTCTCCAGGCCAGAATACTGGAGCGGGTAGCCTTTCCCTTTTCCAGGGGATCTTCCCAACCCAGGGATCAAACTCAGGTCTCCCACATTGCAGGTGGATTCTTTACCCACTGAGCCACCAGGGGAGTTCATTTTTTTGTGGATGCCTGTCCTTTACTTCCTAATACTCAGGCTCTTGACATATGTTTCATATATTTTGTCTGTTTTCTGGTGGTTTCATGTGGTAGCATAAATCTGGTTCTCATTACTCTGTCTTGGTTAGCAATGGAAGTAAAAATCATCTAGTTTTAATTTCCTTTCAGGGAGGCCAGTTTTGGATATGTGGCCCTAACTTCAACTTGTGAGATAGTGGAATCTGTGTGTTTGAAACCTTCTTATTGGAGAGAATGATTATACAAATTGGCACCACGTGTGAAAAGCTTTTATTATTTAAAATATTTATATAAATATTTCAACATACAACACATATATGCATGCATATGTACATGTTTGGGAGAGTCATTAAAAGAACCTACAATTCTTTACCCTTCCACCCCTTTTCAAGATGACTTTATAGCTCCTAAAACCAGCAGGAGTCTATGTCCCCACTTTTTGAATTAGAATCAGATTTCTTATTTGCTTGGACAATAGAATGTGGCACAAGGACAATGAAGCAAATTCTGCACCTAGGCTTTGAGAGACCTTGCATGATTCTGCTCTCTAGGAACCCTGCATGAGTGAGAGGCCTGATTGGCTTGGTGGAAGGTCAGAGACCATGTGAAGCAGAAATCAGCCATGAGGCTGAGGCTGGCTAGACCAGGGGGTCCTCAGACTCGAACTGAGTGTATGTGCATGAGTGAGCCCATGTGATCAGCTAATCCCTGCAAAATCAGCAGAGATACCTAGAGACTGACCCAGAGACTGTGAACTAATTGATGATATCTACCTAAGCCACTATATTTTGGAGTTAAAACCAGACATGGAACAATGGACTGGTTCAAAATTGGAAAAGGAGTATTTCAAGGCTGTATATTTTCACCTTGCTTATTTAACTTATATACAGACTACATTATGCAAAATACTGGACTGGACAGAGCACAAGTTGGAATCAAGATTGCTGAGAGAAATATCAATAAACTCAGACATACAAATAACACAACCTTTATGGCAGAAAGCAAAGAGGAACTAAAGAGCCTCTTGATGAAAGTGAGAGTGTAAAAGCTGGCTGAAAACTCAACATTCAAAGACCGAAGATATGGCATCCAGTCCCATCACTGCATGGCATATAGATAGGGAAACAGTGGAAACAGTGACAGACTTTTTTTCTTGGGCTCCAAAATCACTGCAGATGGTGACTGCAACCATGAAATTAAAAGATGCTTGCTCCTTGGAAGAAAAGCTATGACCAACCTAGACACATATTAAAAAAGCAGAGACATTTCTTTACCAACAATGGTCCATCTCGTCAAAGCTGTGGATTTTCCAGTAGTCATGCGTGGATGTGAGAGTTGGACCATAAAAATGGCTGAACGCTGAAGAACTGAGGCTTTTGAACTGTGATGTTGGAGAAGACTCTTGAGAGTCCCTTGAACTGCAAAATCAAACTAGTCAATCCGAAAGAAAATCAGTCCTGAAGATTCATTGAAAGGACTCATGCTGAAGCTGAAGCTCCAATACTTTGGCCACCTGATGTGAAGAACTGACTCCTTAGGAAAGACCCTAATGCTGGGAAAGATTCAAGGCAGGAGGAGAAAGGGATGACAGGATGAGACGGTTGGATGGCATCACCGACTCAAATTCACCAGCATGAGCTTGAGCAAGCTTCAGGAAATGATGAAGGACAGGGAAGCCTGGTGTGCCACAGTCCATGGGGTGCAAGGAGTCAGACATGACTGAGTGACTGAACAATATTTTGGAGTGGTTCATTATACATCAATGACTGAGTGATACAGTGTATTTATAAATAGATATTTACATTACTGAATTCCAATCAACTTTAGTCATTAAGTGCCTCTGTCCAGGTAATTAGTATAGCATAGCCACACTATTTTTATTTAATTCCAAATCTTTAATACAGTGCAGAATTTTCACCACCTTGAATAAAATTTTAAGTGCTTTCTCTAACACAAACTAATGCCCTTTTAAAGTGATGTGTAAGGATTCTGAACATGCTTTTTTTTTTTTTTACTCTCCACCTTATAGGTGCAGTTTGCCTAAAAATAAATTTGATATATGAGGATACTGATAGCTAAAGAGTTCCTTTAAATTTTTCCCATTTTTCATAAAAATTTGCCATTAACTTCTGCCTTCCGGCTGCAGTTCCTTTGCTTTAAATTTTTTTACATTCTGGTTTTGTTATAAATACTTTGCTTCAGAAAGATATAAAATTTAATGTGCACAAATTGCTCAGAAACATATCTGTTCAGAAGCTGTAGTAGTTCAAGGGCAAAACTGAAAAATGCTTGGCAAAAATATGAAATCACTGGGTTGATGGTATGTGCTGGATCGTGAACTGGGGTCCTGCCAACATGTCTTCCATCCATGAAAATCCTTTCCAAGGAGAATGACCTTGGCAACTACAGAGAATGAACCTTGTTCACACACCTGGTAAGCTGGTGGGTTTTGTGTAAAAAGGTGGCTTCATCAAATGTTTAATTGAACAGAACATTTGGGATGAGACCAATTTTTTTTTTATTAGAGAAAATTATGCCTCATCAATTTATCTACTATTTTTAGAAAATAAAAGAGCAAGAAAGAATTTGCTAATAGGATTTTCTTGGCATATTTTAAAACCTGTAAAAAGATAACAGTTACCCTTTAGATGGTGTGGCCTGGGAAGGAACGAGGGAGGTGTCTGTCTGGAGTGCTGGAAATATTACAGATCTTGATCTCAGGATGGTGGTTATGAAGGTGCATACATGAATGTAAATCAATTGAGACTTAAGATCTTTACTATCTACCTGTTATTCTCAAAGAAACATTTTTTTAAAGGGGTGAGTTCAAGACAATAGGATGTGTTGATTCTGGAAATGTATTTGAATATTCACAGGGTACCTACCCCATTTTGTGTGTTTTAAAAATTATTCATGTATTTGACCTCATTATTCTTAATTTTGGGGTCTTTGACCTTTGTTCAAATACACATGGGACCTTTTTTGGTTGTGGCCTGCAGGAGCTTCATTACAGCATGTGGGATCTAGTTCCCCCACCAGGGATGGAACCCAGGCCCCCTGCTTTTGGAGCATGGAGTCTTAGCCACTGGACCACCAGGGAAGTCCCATATTGTGTTCTTTTAAAATAGGCTGTCATTTAGAAGGATAACACCTACAAACACATGAAAAGATGCTCAACATCACTCATTATCAGAGAAATGAAAATCAAAACCACAATGAGGTACCATTACACGCCAGTCAGGATGGCTGCTATCCAAAAGTCTACAAGCAATAAATGCTGGAGAGGGTGTGGAGAAAAGGGAACCCTCTTACACTGTTGGTGGGAATGCAAACTAGTACAGCCACTATGGAGAACAGTGTGGAGATTCCTTAAAAACTGGAAATAGAACTGCCATATGACCCAGCAATCCCACTGCTGGGCATACACACCGAGGAAACCAGATCTGAAAGAGACACGTGCACCCCAATGTTCATCGCAGCACTGTTTATAATAGCCAGGACATGGAAGCAACCTAGATGCCCATCAGCAGACGAGTGGATAAGAAAGCTGTGGTACATATACACTATGGAATATTACTCAGCCATTAAAAAGAATTCATTTGAATCAGTTCTAATGAGGTGGATGACACTGGAGCCTATTATACAGAGTGAAGTAAGCCATAAAGATAAACACCAATACAGTATACTAACACATATATATAGAATTTAAAAAGATGGTAACAGTAACCCTATATGCAGGACAGAAAAAGAGACACAGATGTATAGAACAGACTTTGGGACTCTGTGGGAGAAGGCGAGGGTGGGATGATCTGAGAGAATAGCATTGAAATATGTATATTATCAAGTGTGAAACATATCACCAGCCCAGGTTGGATGCATGAGACAAGTGCTCAGGGCTGGTGCACTGGGAAGACCCAGAGGGATCGGATGGGGAGGGAGGTGCAAGGGGGGATCAGGATGGGGAACACATGTAAATCCATGGCTGATTCATGTCAATGTATGGCAAAAAGCACTACAATATTGTAAAGTAATTAGCCTCCAATTAATAAAAATAAATGGGAAAAAAAAGAAAGATAACGCCAAACGACTATTATGTTTGTAGTTAGTAAGGGTACTAAAATCAAGCAAGCTGCTTTGAAAGTTGAAAAATACAGTTTTAGTAAGAAATGAAAGAATGTATTAAATTATAAAATCCTAACTGGTTATATATAGATAGTAGCAGGAAATATATAAGCGCCAAAATGATGAGTAAGTTCATCTTCATAGGGAATCATGAAGGAGAATTTGGGATTCAGGAATTATTGCTCAATGTTTGAGGTTGACACCATATAGGACACTTATGTTTTCCAACTAAATATTTGCTTTTGCCATGATCAGAGGGAGTCTCCTAAAGACCAAACTCAGGATGCACTTCTGTCCATCCCAGATTCTTACATTGAATCCTAACCCTCAAAAGTAATGATATTAAGAGATGGATCTTTGGGAGGCAATGAGGTCATCAAGCAGGGACCTCATGAATGAGGTTAGTGCTTTAATAAACAAATCTCCAGAGAGATCCTTGTCCCCTCCATCACAGGTGTACACAGCTAGCAACCAGGAAGGCAGATGCAAACATGCTGGCACCTTGATCTCAGACTTACAGCCTGCAGAACTGTGAGAAATATTTTTTATTTTTTTATCTCTCTAAACTTTTTTCTCATTTTTCATAAAAATTTGCCATTAAATTCCTGCCTTCCAGCTGCAGTTTCTTTGCTTTAAAACTTTTTACATTCAGGTTTTGTTATAAATACCTCACTTTAAGAAGATAAAAAATTTAATATGCACAAATTGCTCAGAAAGGTATCTATTCAGAAGCTGCAGTGGTTCAAGGGCAAAACTGGAAAACTCTTGCCAAAACTGTGATGATCTTAAGTCTCAATTCATTTATACACATGCATGCATTTTTGTAACCACCATTCCCAGATCAAGTTCTACAACATTTCCAGCCTCCAGAACTATGAGGAACATTTGTCTGTTATTTATAAGCTACTCAGTCTGTGATATTTTGTTATGGTGGCCCAAAGGGACTGAGACCCCACTTGTCCATGCACGTGTGTATGCTCAGTCGTGTCCAACTCTTTGCGATCCTATGGACTGTAGCTCACCACTCAACTCTGTCCATGGGATTTCCCAGGCAAGAATATTAGAGTGGGTTGTCATCTGCCTCCTGCAGGGGATCTTCCTGATCCAGGGATTGAACCTTCATCTCCTGCATTAGCAGGTAGATTCTTTACCACCAAGTCATCTGGGAAGACCTAAAATACTTATTATGGTCTTTTATTTAAAAGTTTTGCTGAGCTCTGTCTATAAGAAGAATCACTCATAATTACCACCTTCTAAATGGCAACCCACTCCAGTATTCTTGCCTGGAAAATCCCATGGACAACAGAGGAGCCTGGTAGGCTACAGTCCATGGGGTCACAAAGAATTGGACATGACTGAGAGACTTCACTTTCAATTTCTATAATTCTTATTGTTCATAGATAGTAAAACGCAGTGTATTATGTTCACACTGTGATTTAGGCACTTACATGGGATGAAAATGGCCTCATCAATATCTTTCTTTGTATTTCTGACAGCAATTCTGTGATGTAAATGTCAGTTTCCTGTCTTAGCATATTAAACAAATGTGTATTAGAAAAGGTAAATAGCTAATAACTTTCCTAAGCTCTTCTGCCTAGTGAAAGTCACTCAGTCGTGTCTGACTGTTTGTAATCCCATGGACTGTACAGTCCATGGGATTCTACAGGCCAGAATACTGGAGTGGATAGCCTTTCCCTTTTCCAAGGAATCTTCCCAACCCAGGGATTGAACCCAGGTCTCCTGCATTGCAGGCAGATTCTTTACCAACTGAGCTATCAAGGAAGCCCTTCTTCAGTCTAAGAAGTTGTTAAATCTAACCTTGAACTCATGTCTGCCTCATCCCAACCCATTTCTAGCACATCATGATGCGCCTCTTCAGATCTTCAAAGTAAGACACATTAGACCTGAAGGAAATTAGTTGGGAAATTCTATCTAGACTCTAACACCAGTGTTATTCAATAAAGGGTAACACATAGGACTGTGAAACCAAGATTTCAGGAAATATGCCAAAGGTGAGATACTTTCTGAGTCTCTTGTCAGAGCCTTGGGATTGGGTTTCTCTGGACAGGAATTGACATTTCCTTAATCAATTATCCTGGCAATCAATCACCCATGTAAAGCCTTTTATTCTCCCTATCCACGGTGTGTCAAATCTGTAAGAAATAAGATCACATTCTCTTTTAAACGTAAGTTCATGAAGGGATTAATGCGCACCTGGGCCTTTTATTTTTGCTTTGTGTAAACTTTTTTTCTTTTCTACATGAAAGTGGATCTTCTTATTTTTGGTAACATTCATTTCTCTGGTCTTCCTCTGACAGAAAGGTTGGGACAGTCTGAGTGATGCTGGGGAGCATGAAATCATGGAGAGAGTGGGAGGAGAGCATTTAGGGCAATACCAATCCTGGCTCTTTGAGGGCTGGAGGGGTATATGAAGCTTTAGGAAGCTCCCAGGCCTCCTGCCTCTCAGGGAAATTGACCTTTGGCTTCTCTGCAGGGGTCAGACATGTAGCGATTGCCCAGCACATGGGTTTTGCACATGGTTGAGGCAGAGAAACTCCCCTAACTGCCTACACAGAACCTTATATTATGGTTTTCTAAATAAAGGAAACTTTATTATTAACTTTTTACTTTTTCAAAAGACTTTCATGACCTAACCACACCAATTCAGGGTCTGGTTAAATAACTTCAGTTCATAAGGAATTGCCTAGTCCCTTTCTATAGTTTGTTGAACTCTGCACCTGAACCAGAGGTTAATGTTGGGGAAAGAATGGACATTTAGTGGGGTGGATTGTTATTTATTTCTGAGAACTGCTGTAACAAATGACCATGAACATGGTGGCTTAGAGCTACAGAAATGTGTTCTTTCACAGTTCTGAAGGCCAGAAGTATAAGGTCAAGGTGTTGGCTGGGCTGTGTCCTGGCAGGGCTTCTAGGAGAGATTCCATTCCTTGGCTCCTTTTAATTTCTAGTGCTGTCAACATTCCTTGGTCTGAGGCCACATCACTCCAGCCTCTGCCTCTGTGGTCATACTGCCTCCTCTTTTGTGTTTTCTCCTTTGTGCGTCTGTCTCCAACTCCCCTTCCCTCTCTTATGGGGATACATGTGATTACATTTAGGGTATACCCAGATAATGAAAGATAAGTTTCCCCTCTCAAGAGCCTGAGTATAGTCACATCTTCTGCCTTATAATCAGGTTCTAGGGAATTAGCACATAAACCTCCCTTTTGGGGAATCACCATTCAGCCTATCACACAGATTTTAAAGAAGGATATGAGAGAATCTTCCTTGCTCTAAAAATAAAAATTCATTTGTGTGACTGTGATGTTGGAACCTAGAGAATCTTGAAATAGACTTGGTGGGCATAGACTGTAAAGAAGCCTATGGCATTGAGATTTTAGATGGAGCTGTGCTTGTAGCAATGAAATTAAAAGATGCTTACTCCTTGGAAGGAAAGTTATAACCAACCTAGACAGCATATTAAAAAGCAGAGACATTACTTTGGCAACAAAGGTCTGTCTAGTCAAGGCTATGATTTTTCCAGTGGTCATGTATGGATGTGATAGTTGGACTATAAAGAAAGCTGAGTGCCAAACAATTGATGCTTTTGAACTGTGATGTTGAAGAAGACTCTGGAGAGTCCCTTGGACTGCAAGGAGATCCAACCAGTCCATCCTAAAGGAAATCAGTCCTGGGTGTTCATTGGAAGGACTGATGCTGAAGCTGAAATTCCAATACTTGGACCACCTGATGTGAAGAGCTGACTCTTTTGAAAAGACCCTGATGCTGGGAGGGATTGGGGGCAGGAGGAGAAGGGGATGACAGAGGATGAGATGGTTGGATGGCATCGCTGATTCGATGGACAGGAATTTGAGTGGACTCTGGGAGTTGGTGATGGACAAGGAGACCTGGCGTGCTGCGGTTCCTGGGGTCGCAAAGAGTCGGACATGACTGAGCCACTGAACTGAACTGAACTGTGCTTGTGTTGTTGCCGTCAGTTCACTGCAGGCGTGCACAGGCTTCCGCAACATCTTGTTAAAAGTTAAGCTTGGCCTCTGGTGAGTTGCAAGGAATCAGAGTAGGGCCTGTGCCCACACTTGAGCCAAACAGATATGGGAGTGACTGTTTCTCAGACTTCCAGGGGTAGCCTCAGCCAGCAGTGGTGGCTGATATTAGAGTAGAAGGTAATTCTAAGAGGATTTCTGGGAAAAGAGAAAACCACGAAATGGTACATGAGAAAGGCAAGGAGCAGGAACATAAAGGCTTTGAGTGCCCATCTCACAGTACCGTGAAAAACCCCCAGAAGTAGCCAGGGCACCTTTTGAAGTAAAAGGAGTCTCTTCCCCAAAACATCCAAGCAGGTGGATGGGCTCAGGCCATGATAGTCCTCATGGCCTATTCGTAAGCCAATGAGTTACAATTCATGAAGTAAGCCAAAGAAATATTGCTGACTGGGGATGGAGAATGATTTCCATGCAACGCAAATTTCACCTTTGGTTCAACTAAAATATTTTGAATACATCAAATTGTTACTGTTATCACAGAAAGGCAGCTTATTATTTGAAATAATGTAGCTTAATTTTTCATTTATCTATGTAATTTGTTATGTGTCACTGAATCAACTATACACATCCGTTTTGAAAAAAAAAATGTAATTTTACAATTGAAAGCGGTAGGCTCAGAGAACACAGGCATCTCATGTTGGTATTAATCCAGGATTGTCAAATGCAAAAACTAAGTGGTAATGCTTTGGGGAAATTGAAACAGAAAGAAGCCACTCTTTTTGTAAAATTTAAGGTGGGTGAAAAGGCAGTTTGAATACAGAATTGACCCTGGCAAATAATTTGGCAAGATGTATTGTCTTCTTCCAGGCGTGAAGTTTGCAGGCAGATTAAATGCAACAGACAGGAAATGGGCAGGAAGCAGATGCAAAGCATAAGACAATGGGGTCTTTTGTGGGACTAACACCATGAAGTTATTTTTTATGTTTACATGTCATAATGGAAGAAAAAGTGATGCAAGTTGGCAATACAATATGCCAATATTACCCTTCTCCAAAATGTCAACAGCAGTAAGGAAACGGCAATTCAGTCACAGATCTCATGAATGCTATTTATATGGTAAATAGGAGGAAATTTGAAAATACATTGTGTAATGTAAATCTATGTTGCTGAATTACCCGAAGAGTATAAGAATCCTAAAACTGGTACTTACAGGGACTTCCCTGATAGTCCAGTGGTTAAAACTTCTTCTTCCAATGCAGGGGGTGGGGGGTGTATGTTCGATCCCTGATCAGGGAACTGAGATCCTACATGCCTCATGGCCAAAAAACCAAAACATAATACAGAGACAATATTGTAAAAAAATTCAATAAAGATTTTTAAAAAGGTCTACCTCAAAAAAAATCTTTTAAAAATAAAATAAAATTGGTATTTATATTAAAAAGTATACAAGTCAATGTGTGCCATTGTATATAAATAGCCAAGGAATGTTGTTTGTATTTGGAGGGGGTGAAAATCAGGAAATTCACTGCATATTCTGGATGTGAGAATTTATACTCCCAGAGCCACCTGTACTCCTTGGAAAAAAAGTTATGACCAACCTAGACAGCATATTAAAAAGGAGGCATTACTTTGCCAACAAATGTCTGTCTGTCAAAGCTATGGTTTTTCCAGTAGTCGTGTATGGATGTGAGAGTTGGACTATAAAGAAACCTGAAAACCAAAGAATTGATGCTTTTGAACTGTGGTGTTGCAGAAGACTCTTGAGAGTCCCTTGGACTGCAAGGAGATCCAACTAGTCTATCCTAAATGAATTTAGTCCTGAATATTCATTGGAAGGACTAATGCTGAAGCTGAAACTCCAATACTTTGGCCACCTGATGCAAAGAACTGACTCACTGGAAAAACCCTGATGCTGGGAAAGATTGAAAGCAGGAGGAGAAGGGAATGACAGAGGATGAGATGGTTGGATGGCATCACTGACTCAATGGACATGAGTTTGAATAAACTTCAAGAGTTGATGATGAACAGGGATCCCTGAAGTGCTGCAGTCCATGGAGTTGCAAAGAGTCAGACATGACTGAGTGACTGAACTGAACTGACTGAGCCACCCTTGGAAGAGTTTATGCAAGCATTCTTTCTCAACTTGGGTGTGGCTCAGATTGTAAAAAATCCACCTGCAATGCAGTAGACCTGATTCTATGCTTGGGTCAGGAAAATCCCATGGAGAAGGGAATGGCAACCAATTCCAATATTCTTGTCTGTAGATTTCCATGGACAGAGGAGCCTGGCTGGCAATAGTCCATGGGGTCGCAAAGTGTCCGACATGACTGAGCAACTGACACTTCCAGTTCACTTCACCCACCCTTGGCAGAATTCATGCAAGCATTCCTTATCAACCTATGTGACAGGAATTCAGAATAACAAAGGAAAGGTTGGATAAAAGAATTAACATTTATTGATCAACTATTATTGCAAAAATGTGTAAAGAACTTTCAGGTATAGTAATTAACTTACTCTTCTCAATATTAATAATTAGGGATAGTCACAGCAACACTGAAAATCAGGTTGATTATATTCCTTGTAGCCAAAGATGGAGAAGCTCTATACAGTCAGCAAAAACAAGACTGGGAGCTGACTGTGGCTCATATCATGAACTCCTTATTGCCAAATTCAGATTTAAATTGAAGATAGTGGGGAAAACCACTAGACCATTCAGGTATGACCTAAATCAAATCCCTTATGATTATACAGTGAAAGTGAGAAATAGATTTAAGGGACTAGATCTGATAGACAGAGTGCCTGATGAACTGCAGACAGAGGTTTGTGACATTGCACAGGAGACAGGGATCAAGACCACCCCCAAGAAAAAGAAATGATAAAAAGCAAAACGGCTATCTGAGAAGGCCTTACAAATAGCTGTGAAAAGAGGAAAAGCTAAAAGCAAAGGAGAAAAGGAAAGATATATCCATTTGAATCCAGAGTTCCAAGGAAGAGCAAGGAGAGATAAGAAAGCCTTACTCAGTGATCAATGCAAAGAAATAGAGGGAAACAATAGCGTAGAAAAGACTAGAGATCTCTTCAAGAAAATTAGAGATATCAAGGGAACATTTCATGCAAAGATGGGCTCAATAAAGGACAGAAATAGTATGAACCTAACAGAAGCAGAAGATATTAAGAAGAGGTGGCAATAATACACAGAAAAACTATACAAAAAAGATCTTCATGACCCAGATAATCATGATGGTGTGATCACTCACCTAGAGCCAGACATCCTGGAATGTGAAATCAAGTGGGCCTTAGGAAATATCACTACGAACAAAGCTAGTGGAGGTGATGAAATTCCATTTGAGCTACTTCAAATCCTAAAAGATGATACTGTTAAAGTGCTGCACTCAATATGTCAGCAAATTTGGAAAACTCAGCAGTGGCCACAGGACTTGAAAATGTCAGTTTTCACTCCAACCCCAAAGAAAGGAAATGCCAAAGAATGCTCAAACTACTGCACAATTGCACTCATCTCTCATGCTAATAAAGTAATGCTCAAAATTCTCCAAGCCAGGCTTCAGCAATACATGAACCATGAACTTTCAGTTGTTCAAGCTGGTTTTGGAAAAGGCAGAGGAACCAGAGATCAAATTGCCAACATTTGCTGATTCATCAAAAAAGCAAGAGAGCTCCAGAAAAACATCTATTCCTCCTTTATTGACTCTGCCAAAGCCTTTGACTGTGTGGGTCACAATAAACTGTAGAAAATTCTTAAAAAGATGGGAATACCAGACCACCTGACCTGCCTCTTGAGGAACCTGTATGCAAGTCAGGAAGCAACAGTTAGAACTGGACATGGAAAAACAGACTGGTTCCAAATAGGAAAAGGAGTATGTCAGGGCTGTATATTGTCACTGTGCTTATTTAACTTATATGCGGAGTACATCATGAGAAATTCTGGGCTGGATGAAGCACAAGCTGGAATAAAGATTTCCGGGAGAAATACCAATAACCTCAGATATGCAAATGACACCACCCTTAAGACAAAAAGTGAAGAGGAACTAAAGAGCCTCTTGATGACAGTGGAAGAGGAGAGTGAAAAAGTTGACTTAATTCTCGACATTCAGAAAACTAAGATCATGGCATCCAGTCTCATCACTTCATGGCAAATAGATGGGCAAACAGTGGAAACAGTGGCTGACTTTATTTTTGGGGCTCCAAAATCACTGCAGATGGTGATTGCAGCCATGAAATTAAAAGACGCTTACTCCTTGGAAGGAAAGTTATGACCAACCTCGACAGCATAATAAAAAGCAGACATTATTTTGTCAACAAAGGTCCATCTAGTCAAGGCTATGGTTTTTCCAGTAGTTATGTATGGGTGTGAGAGTTGGACTATAAAGAAAGCTGAGCACCAAAGAATTGATGCTTTTGAAGTGTGGTGTTGGAGAAGATTCTTGAGAGTCCCTTGGACTGCAAGGAGATCCAAGCAGTCCATCCTAAAGAAGGTCAGTCCTGGATGTTCATTGGAAGGACTGATGTTGAAGCTGAAACTCCAAAATTTTGGCCATCTGATACAAAGATCTGACTCATTTGAAAAGACCCTGATGTTGAGAAAGATTGAGGGCAGGAGGAGAAGAGGATGACAGAGGATGTGATGGTTAGATGGTATCACTGACTCAATGGACATGAGTTTGTGTAAACTCCAGGAGTTGGTGATGGACAGGGAGGCCTTTTGTGCTGCAGTCCATGGGATCATAAAGAGTCAGACATGACAGAGCTGCTGAACTGAACTGAACTGAACTGACAGCATATTTTACTTGATCAAAATATAAGGAGAAGAAAGAAGAAAACTTGAATGAGGTCAGACAATCAATAAATAAATTTGAGTCTTTCTGGCTTTATGGATCCTTTCAATAACATGATACTTATTACCTCTGAAGCCAATAGGACACTTGCTAGTTGAGTAAGTGAGTAAGATTTTAATTTGATGTGACCGGTTACCTACAAATATTCTTAAACTGCCCTCCTTCAAGCTCCTTAAGGTGATAAATGTGCAAGGACTTCCTTACACTTAGCTGACTGTTAGCATATCACTCTTTGTGTCATTGTTAATCAGTTAAATCACGGGTATCTATGTTATTAATCATGCAACCCTAGCAGTAAAATTTTGTCATCATGTATTGGGTTGGCTCAAGCTGTAACATCTTACCAAAAAACCCAAGTGAACTTTTGGCCCACCCTCTACTTAAACTTACATGTGTATACTATAAGTATACTTACATATTTATAAATTAAATGTATGACCTGCTACATTACAAAGCTCAAACCAGAAATATAAAAACTGAAAAGAGATAATATAAATATTTTAAGCCATTATTTTATATTTCCTATGCTGTATTATTATGTATTGCTGTTATTATCATTATGGATTATTTGTTTTCTTTATGAAAAGTGCACAAATTAAAATATTTATAGTAACAGAGAGATTGAATATTATTCATTATTTTTTAATCCTTGGCTTAAAACTTGCAATACCACAATTATAAAGTTTTAACCTCAATTCTGTATATCATTTTATTTATACAATTGCATCTTTGAATCCTTTTTGAAGTATGCCATCCATGTCCACAATAACTGAACAAACTGTATATTATGCTTCAGTGAATTATCACAAAGTAAACATAGCCAGGTCATAAAACAGAACAATCCCACATCCCATACACTACTTTTCTGACCCTTTGAGTAACTGTGCCTTCAGTCTCTCCCAAAGGAGTATCTAATAGTGTTTTCAACTTTTATATAGAGTTATTACAACATATTCTCATTAGTGAGTGGTTTCTTTCATGCAGCTTTAAATTTATCTGATTCCTACAATTTGTTGCAAGAAATGCAAAGCTATCATTTGTCTTCATTGATAGGCAATCCTTGCTTATATGGATATGCCATGATGTGCTTAGTTGCTCAGTTGTGTTCAACTCTTAGTGACTCTTTAGATTGTAGCCTACCAGACTCCTCTGTCCATGGGATTTTTTCAGGCAAAAATACTTGAGGGACTTGCCATTTTCCTCTTCCAGGGGATCTTCCAAACCCAGGAATCAAACCCATGTCTCCTGTGTCTCCTGTAAGGCAGGTAGATTCTTTACCATTGGGGCCCTAAATGGATATAATTCAAATTATTTACTCATTTTAATATCAATAGGCATTTGGCTCACTTCAAATTTGGGATAATTGCAAACAATGTTGCTACCATTTTTTAACTTATCTTTTGTGGCACACACATCTACATTTCTGTTGAGTTCTAGGAGTATAATCAGTGTGTTATACAGTAAATATAGGTTGAATTTTATAACAAATTACCAAACAGGTTTCCCAAGTGGTTTTATCATTTTATATTTCCACCAGCAATATGTTAAAGATCTAGTTGTTCCATGTATATACCAACACTTGACACTCATTCTGGATAATTTTAGGCAATCTGGTACGTGTGTATGTAACAGTAAATTTTTTATATGGTTTTAATGTGTATTTCTATAGTGACTAATGAAGTTGTGCACTTTTCCATATGTTTAATGGCCCTTTGCATAGTCTCTCTTTGAGAAATAACCATGCTGAAATTTTGTCCATTTTTCCATTGGATTATTTGTTTGTTTGTTTAATTGATTTGTAAGAAGGTTTATATTTTTTAAAGTATAAAAAGAAAAGGTTTATATTTTTTATAAAAGGTTTATATTTTTTAAAGTATAAAAGTATACTTTTATATATATTTATATTTTTTATAAATACAATATATATTTATATATATTTATATTTTTACAAACATAATATATATTTATATATATAAAATATATAATATTATATATATAATATGTGTTATATAATATAATATATAATATATATTATATATATTATATGTATTACATATTTATATATATATTTATATAATATATATATATTATATATTATATATATATATTTATATATTATATATTAATATTTATATAAAGTATAAAGTATAAAAGGTTTATATTTTTTAAAGTATAAAGTAAGATCCTTTGTGGGTACAAGTTATTTATTTTTGTGAAAATCTTTACCCATCCTCTGGATTGCCTTTTTATTCTCTTAATTGTGTGTTTTGGTGAAAAGAAGTTTCCAACTTTAATTAATTCCCATTTTATCAATCTATTTCTTAATGGTTAGTGATAATTAACTACTGTTTCAGTTCAGTTTAGTTCAGTCGTTCAGTCGTGTCCGACTCTTTGCGAACCCCATGAATGGCAGCACGCCAGGCCTCCCTATTCATCACCAATTCCCGGAGCTTACTCAAACTCATGTCCATCGAGTCGGTGATGCCATCCAGCCATCTCATCCTCTGTCGTCCCCTTCTCCTCCTGCCCCCAATCCCTCCCAGCATCAGGGTGTTTTCCAATGAGTCAACTCTTCGCATGAGATGGCCAAAGTACTGGAGTTTCAGCTTCAGCATCAGTCCTTCCAATGAACACCCAGGACTGATCTCCTTTAGGATGGACTGGTTGGATCTCCTTGCAGTTCAAGGGACTCTCAAGAGTCTTCTCCAGCACCACAATTCAAAAGCATTAATTTTTTGGCGCTCACCTTTCATCACAGTCCAACTCTCACATCCATACATGACCACTGGAAAAACCATAGCCTTAACCAGACAGACCTTTGTTGGCAAAGTAATGTCTCTGCTTTTTAATGTGCTATCTAGGTTGGTCATAACTTTCCCATCTCTTTTTCCACAGTTAGTGCTAAAAGCTTAAGAAATCTTTGCCTATCCAAGTCACATGAAGGCATTTTCCTGTATTACATCTCAGAAGCTTTATTAGTTAACATTTATATTTTGTTCTACTATCATGATCAGCCTGGAATTGATTTTCTGTAGATTATAATAGGGGAAATTTTGCATTTTTCTATATAAATATTCAAGTGACCCAGAACCACTAATTGAAAAACTATCTTTTATCTGTGACTCTAGTCATCATTTTGTTATCAATCAAAATGGCAAGGCTCTGACTTTAACATACTGAAGGGTGGGGTGGGGAGGGAGATAGGAGGGAGGCCCCACTGGAGGGGACATGGATGTACCTATGGCTGATTCTTTTTGATGTATGACAGAAAACCACAAAATTCTGTAAAGCAATAATCCTTCAATTAAAAATTTTTTTTAAATGGCGAGGGTCTGGTTTTGAACTCTAAATTCTGTTCCATCTAGTTGTCTCTCCATCAGAGAATCCCACTTTGACTTATTTACTGAGATTTTATCTTGATAACAGGTAGTACAAGTTTTCATGCCCAGGAGTTTAATCTTCCAGATCATTGGGCTCTCTTGTCCTTATTCACATATAAATCTTAATATCAGCTTCTTCATTTCATTGGACCTATAGATTAACTGGGAAAGATTGAAGGCAGAAGGAGAAGGGGATGACAGAGGATGAGATGGTTGGATGGCATCACAGACTCAATGGACATGAGTTTGAGTAAACTCTGGGAGTTGGTGATGGACAGGGAGGCTTGGCATGCTGCAGTCCATGGAGTTGCAAAAAGTTGGGCACGACTGAGAGACTGAACAGAACTGAACTGATAGATTAACTTCAGGAGTGTTAACATCTAAAACATGTTGACTTTTTCAACATAAAAGAATAGTCAGTCTTTCAAGTTTTGAAGGATTTGTTTTTAGATTTTTTTTTCTCTGAAGAGGTTTAAAAATATCCTTCATTAAATTTTATTAGGTATTTGATCTTTTTAATGATTTTATAAAGTGGTGTCCTTTTCTTAACTGATTAAATTTGAGCATTTATTAGCACTTCAGTAAAAATACCTGTGCTTTTGAGCAGCAAAATAGTATATGCTCTACATGAATAAAACCTTAAATACATCAAGGAATGTGAACAGCAGCTCACAGAATAAGCCTTATGTTCTGAATCACAGAGAGGAAGCTAACCTAGCAGGAATTCTATATGATCTTCAATGTCTAAGTGAAAGGTATCTATTAAAAATGCTTTTTAATTGTTTCTTGATGGAATATAGGATTTAAATGATCCTCTAAATTAGTCTTGTACACAGTGATCTTGTTATTCTTATTTTTAATACAAATAGCCTTTATTTTGGATTTTATCCATATGCAATCACTTCATCTACAAATAATGACAACATTTTTATCAATATCATATTATTTCACCTTTTATTTTTTATTCTTTTTCTGCTGCACTGGCTAGGCCTCCACTATAATAATGATTAAAAGTTATGATAGCAGCATCAGAGAGAAAGGAATTCTTCTGGGTTCTTCTGGCTGATCTATGAATAAAATTGGCATGAGACAGGGGAAAAAAATCAAATAAAATTTTAATAACATGTATACATGGGAGTAACTTAGGAAAACTGAATAGCTCACCTCAGTGAAAATGGCTGAAGCCTTCACTTTGTTATTATTTTTTATCAGAGTAGAGTTGATTTACAATGTTGCACTAATTACTTCTGTACAGCAAAGTGGTTCAGTTATGTGTATATAACTGAATGTATGTGTATCTATATATTCTTTTAAAAATATTCTTTTCCATTATGGTTTATCATAGGATATTGAACATAGTTTTCTGTGCTATGCAGTAGAACATTTTTTTTAATGAAGCCTTCACTTTACTTTTTTAAATTAATTAATTTAGTTTAATTGAAGGCTAATTACTTTACAATATTGTGATGGTTTTTGCCATACATTGACATGAATCAGCCATCGGTGTACATGTGTCCCCCATCCCAAACCCCCACCCACCGCCCTCCCCATCCCATCCCTCTGGGCCGTCCCAGTGCACCTGCTTTGAGTGCCTTGTTTCACGCATAGAACTTGGACTGGCAATCTATTTTACATATGGTAATATACATGTTTCAGTGTTATTCTCTCAAACCATCCCACCCTGGCCTTCTCCCACAGAGTCCAAAAAGTCTGTTCTTTATATCGCTGTCTCTTTTGCTGTTTCGCATATAGGGTCATTGTTACTATCTTTCTAAATTCCATATATATGTGCTAATATACTGTATTGGTGTTTTTCTTTCTGACTTATTTCACTCTGTATAATAGGCTCCAGTTTCATTCACTTCATTAGAGCTGATTTAAATGTGTTATTTTTAATAGCTGAGTAATATTTGTTGTGTATATGTATCACAGCTTTCTTATCCATTCATTTGTCAATGGACATCTAGGTTGCTTCCATGTCCTAGCTATTGTAAACAGTGCTATGATGAACATTGGGGTACCCATGTCTCTTTCAATTCTGGTTTCCTTGGTATGTATGTCCAGCAGTGGGATTGCTGGGTTCTATGGCAATTCTATTACCACTTTTTAAGGGAATCTCCACACTGTTCTCCATAGTGGCTGTACTAATTTGCATCCCCCCAAACAGTGTAAGAGTTCCCTTTTCTCCACACCCTCTCCAGCATTTATAAACTTTTTGATAGCAGCCATTCTGACTGGCGTGAGATGGTATCTTATTGTGGTTTTGATTTGCATTTCTCTGATAGTGAGTGATGTTGAGCATCTTATCATGCGTTTGTTTGCCCATTCTTTGACTGGGTCATTTATTTTTCTGGTATTGAGCTGCATAAGCTGCTTTTATATTTTTGAGATTAATTCTTTGTCAGTTGCTTTGCTTGCTATTATTTTCTCCCATTCCAAAGGCTTTCTTTTCACCTTGCTTATAGTTTCCTTCATTGTCCAAAAGCTTTTCAGTTTAATTAGGTCCCATTTGTTTATTTTTGCTTTAATTTCCGTTATGTTGAGAGGTGGGTCATAGAGGATCTTGCAGTGAATTATGTCAGAGAGTGTTTTGCCTATGCTTTACTCTAGGAGTTTTATAGTTTCTGGTCTGATGTTTAGATCTTTAATCCATTTTGAGTTTTTTTTGTGTGTGTATGGTGTTAGAAAGTGTTCTAGTTTCATTATTTTACAAGTGGTTGACCAGTTTCTCCAGCACCACTTGTTAAAGAGATTGTCTTTTCTTCATTGTATATTTTTGCCTCCTTTGTCAATGATAAGGTGTCCATAGGTGCGTGGATTTATCTCTGGGCTTTCTGTTTTGTTCCATTGATCTATATTTCTGTCTTTGTGCCAGTACTATACTGTCTTGATGGCTGTAGCTCTGTAGTAAAGTCTGAAGTCAAGCAGACTGATTCCTCCAGTTCCATTCTTATTTCTCAAGATTGCTTTGGCTATTTGAGGTTTTTATATTTCTATACAAATTGTTAAATTATTTGTTCTAGTCCTCTGAAAAATACCGTTGGTAGCTTGATAGGGATTGCATTGAATCTATAGATTGCTTTGGGTAGTTTACTCATTTTCACTATATTGATTCTTCTGGCCTATGAACATGGTATATTTCTCCATCTATTTGTGTCATCTTTGATTTCTTTCACCAGTGTTTTATAGTTTTCTATATACAGGTCTTTTGTTTCTTTAGGTAGATTTATTCCTAAGTATTTTATTCTTTTCATTGCAATGGTGAATGGGATTGTTTTCTTAATTTCTCTTTCTATTTTCTCATTGTTAGTGTATAGGAATGCAAGGGATTTCTGTGTATTAATTATCCTGCAACTTTACTATATTCATTGATTAGCTCTAGTAATTTTCTGCTGGTGTTTTTAGGATTTTCTCTGTAGAGGATCATGTCATCTGCAAATAATGAGAGTTTTATTTCTTCTTTTCCAATCTGGATTCCTTTTATTTCTTTTTCTTCTCTGATTGTTGTGGCTAAAACTTCCAAAACTATGTTGAATAGTAGTGGTGAGAGTGGGCACCCTAGTCTTGTTCCTGACTTTAGGGGAAATGATTTCAATTTTTTGCCATTGAGGATAATGTTTGCTGTGGGCTTAACATATATGGCTTTTATTATGCTGAGGTATGTTCCTACTATGCCTGCTTTCTGGAGGGTTTTTATCATAAATGGATGTTGAATTTTGTCAAAGGCTTTCTCTGCATCTATTGAGATTATCATATGGTTTTTATCTTTTAATTTGTTAATGTGGTGTATCACATTGATTGATTTATGAATATTGAAGAATCCTTGCATCCCTGGGATAAAGCCCACTTGGTCATGATGTATGATCTTTTTAATAAGTTGTTGGATTCTGTTTGCTAGAGTTTTGTTGAAGTATTTTTGCACCTACATTCATCAGTGATATTGGTGTGTAGTTTTCTTTTTTTGTGGCATCTTTGTCTGGTTTTGGTATTAGGGTGATGGTGGCCTCATAGACTGAGTTTGTGAGTTTACCTTCTCCTGCAATTTTCTGGAAGAGTTTGAGTAGGATAGGTGTTAGCTCTTCTCTAAAATTTTGGTAGAATTCACCTGTGAAGCCACCTGGTCCCAGGCTTTTGTTTGTTGGAAGATTTTTGATTACAGTTTCAATTTCCATGCTTGTGATGGGTGTGTTAAATTTTATATTTCTAAAAAAAAAAATTATATTTCTTCCTGATTCAGTTTTGGAAGGTTATACTTTTCTAAGAATTTGTCCATTTCTTCCAAGTTGTCCATTTTATTGGCATATAGCTGCTGATAGAGTCTCTTATGATCCTTGTATTTCTGTGTTGTCTTTTGTCACTTCATTTTCATTTCTAATTTCATCAATTTCATTCTTCTCCCTTTTCCTCCTGATGAATCTGGCTAATGGTTTGTCTATTTTATTTTTCTTCTCAAAGAACCAGCTTTTAGTTTTGTTGACTTTTGCTATAGTCTCCTTTGTTTCTTTTTCATTTATTTCTACTCTAATTTTTATGATTTCTTTCCTTCTACTAACCCTGGGGTTCTTCCTTTCTTCTTTTTCTAGTTGTTTTAGGTGTAAAGGTAGGTTATTTGCTTTATTTTTCTCTTGTTTCTTGAAGTTAACCTTCCCCTTAGCACTGCTTTTACTGAATCCCATAAGTTTTGGGTTGTCGTGTTTTCATTTTCATTTGTTTCTATGCATATTTGACTTTCCTTTTTGATTTCTTCTGTAATTTGTTGGTTATTAGGGAGTGTGTTGTTTAGCCTTCATATGTTTGTATTTTTAATAGTTTTTTTTTTCCTGTAGTTGACATCTAATCTTACTGCATTGTGATCAGAAAAGATGCTTGAAATGATATCAATGTTTTTGAATTTACCAAGGCTAGATTTATGGCCCAGGATGTGATCTATCCCAGAGAATGTTCCATGTGTACTTGAGAAAAAGTTAAAATTCATTGTTTTAAGGTGAAATGTCCTGTAGATATCAATTAGGTCTAACTGGTCCATTGTATCATTTAAAGTTTGTGTTTCTTGGCTAATTTTCTGTTTGGTTAATCTATCTATAGGTGTCAGTGGGGGTATTAAAGTCTCCTACTATTAGTGTGTTACTGTTAATTTCCCCTTTCATACTTGTTAGCATTTGTTTTATGAATTGAGGTGCTCCTATGTTGGGTGCATATATATTTATAACTGTTATATCTTCTTGGGTTGATCCTTTGATCATTATGTAGTGTCCTTCTTTGTCTCTTTTCATGGTCCTTATTTCAAAGTCTATATTATCCAATATGAGTGTTGCTACTCCTACTTTCTTTTGATCTCCATTTGCATGAAATATATTTTTCCAGCCCCTCACTTTAAGTCTGTGTGTGTCCCTTGGTTTGAGGTTGGTCTCTTGTAGACAGCCTATATAGGGGTCTTGTTTTTGTATCCATTCAGCCAGTCTTTGTCTTTGTTGGGGTATTCAACCATTTACATTTAAGGTAATTATTGATAGGTATGATCCTGTTGCCATTTACTTTGTTGTTTTGGGTTCGAGTTTATAAACCTTTTCTGTGTTTCTTGTCTAGAGATGATCCTTCAGTGTTCACTGAAGAACTGGTTTGGTGGTGCTGAATTCTCTCAGCTTTTGCTTGTCTGTAAACCTTTTGATTTCTCTTTCATATTTGAAAGAGATCCTAATCTGGGCTATAGGTTTTTCTCTTTCATCACTTTAAGTAAGTCCTGCCATTCCCTTCTGGCCTGAGGAGTTTCTATTGAAAGATCAGCTGTTATCCTTATGGGGATCCCCTTGTGTGTTATTTGTTGCTTTTCCCTTGTTGCTTTTAATATTTGCTCTTCATGTTTAATCTTCATTAGTTTGATTAATATGTGTCTTGGGGTGTTTCACCTTGGGTTTATCCTGTTTGGGACTCTCTGGGTTTCTTGGATTTGAGTGGCCAGTTCCTTCCCCATTTTAGGGAAGTTTTCAACTATTATCTTCTCAAGTATTTTATCATGCCCTTTTTTTTTTTCTGTCTTCTTCTGGGATTCTTATGATTTGAATGTTGGAGCATTTAACATTGTCCCAGAGGTCTCTGAGGCTGTCCTCATTTCTTTTAATTCTTTTCTTCTTTTTTCCTCTCTGCTTCATTTATTTCCACCATTCTATCTTCCATCTCACTTATCCTATCTTCTGCCTCAGTTATTCCACTGTTGGTTCCCTCTGGAGTTCTTTCGATCTCAGTTATTGCATTATTCATTATTGATTGACTCTATTCCTTCTAGGTCCTTGTTAAACATTTCTTGCGTCTTCTCAATCCTTGTCTCTAGTCTATTTATCAGTAACTCCATTTTGTTTTCAAGATTTTGGATCATCTTTACTATCATTATTCTGAATTCTTTTTCAGGTGGACTCCCTATCTCCCTTCTTTTGTTTGGTTTGGTGGGTATTTATCATGTTTTGTCCCTTTACCTGCTGAATATTTCTGTTTTTTTCATTTTGTTAAGATTGCTGTGTTTGGGGTGCCCTTTCTGTAGGCTGGACATTCATAGTTCCTCTTTATTGTGGAGGTTCCTCACTGCAGGTGGGGTTGGACTACTGGCTTGTCAAGGTTCCCTGGTTAGTGGAGCTTGCATCTGTGTTCTGGTGGGTGAAGCTGGATCTTTTCTCTCTGAAGTGCAATGAAGTGTACAGTAGTGAGTTTTGGTGTGTTTATGAGTTTGGCTTGGCTTTGGGCAGCCTATCTTTCAATGCTCGGGGCTGTGTTCCTGCTTTACTGGAGAATTAGCGTGGTATGACTTGCTTTGGAACTTGTTGGCTCTTGGGTGGAGTTTGGTCTCAGTGTAGGTATGGAGGCTTTGGGGTGAGCTCTTGTCTATTAATGTTCCCTGGAATCAGGAGTTTTCTAATGTTGTCAAGTTTTGGAGTTAAGCCTCCTGCCTCTGGCTTTCCGTCTTATTCTTAGAGTAGCCTCAAGACTTCTCTACCCATACAGCACAGATGGTAACACATCTAGGTTAATGGTGAAACAATTCTCTACAGCAAGGGACACCCAGAGAGGTTCACAGAGTTACACAGAGAAGAAAAGAAGGAGGAGGTTGATAGAGGTGACCAGGAGGAGAAGAGGGAGAGTGAAAAGTGGTGAGACCACTCTAGCCAGTGATCAGTTCCCTAAATGTTCTCCACAGCCCAGGACACCCAAAGAGATTCACAGAATTAAGTAGAGAAGAGAAGGAGGAGAGAGGAGATAGAGGTGACCTGGGGGAGAAAAAGGAGAGTCAAAAGGGGAGAGAGTAATCAAACCAGGAATCACGCCCCTACATGAAAATGGATACTGAAGATTAGATTCTTAAAGGTACAAAATTGATAACAAACACCAAAAAGCAAAGATTAAAACTCTAGAGTAGAGGCTAGACTCACAAAAATATAAAACAAAACCAATCAAAAAAATTTTAAAAATATCTATATGAAATTTGTTTTAAAAATAGTCTTTTTTTGCAAGGTAATAGTTGGTTATAAAAATGAAAATTAAAGGAGTAGTAAAGAACTTTAAAAAAAAAAACATTAAAAAGTGATGAGTATAAATATATCTAGGAATTTCTCTGGAGCTGTTGTAGGCAGTGTGGGGTCAGTTCAGTTTCAGATACTTCCTTGTTCCAGCTTGTACTTGTACTCAAAGTCTATAGGCCCCCTCCAATGCTTAGTCAATGCTAGCTATAGGGTTTTAATCTGTTGCACCTGTCACTTCCAGAGTGGATCCCTCTTCTTTGTTTAATTTGGCTTCCTCTGTTTGCAAGTATCTTCAGTGTTCAATTTCTGTCCTGACATAAGGGGGCAAAGATGGTCACTTATTTAAGCTCACTTGTTCAGTTGTGTTGTTGTAGGAAAGGAGGGACACTGCAGACAAATATCATTGGCATATGGGAGGAGTGCTCGCAGTGTATGAACCACACTGGGTTTGCCCCAGCTAAAGGTGGCATGTGCTTCCTGGGTCTACACTGCTCAGGCTCCAGGGTGCTTTGCAGGGGCACTGTCCAAAGTGGTCCCTGCATTTTGTGCCCTTCCCAGGTCTGAGCAACTCAGGCGACCAGGTGCTTGGCAAGAGCACCATCTCAGATGTGCTGTGTGTCTTCTCTGAGGAGCTGCTACCCTCCTGGTGGATGCCAACCGTCCAGGATCCCAGGAAGACGTGGTTAGCAACTTGAAGCCTGCTCACAGCTTGGTGGAGGATGCCAGTCTCTGGGACCGAGATTGCAGCAGCCTCTTGCCTTCCAGCTCTGGTTGTCACTCACCTGCCTCTCTGCCTCCAGTGCAGAGGAGGGGCCAGTGTGCAGCGGGCTAGCTCTCCTTTGTTATTTGCTCAGTCCTCTATTCTGTGAGCAGGCCAGGCTGAGCATTGGAGCCTTTCAAGGGAAAGTTCTCTTTTTTATCTCTCTCGGGGGATCCCACAGTTTGGGTTGCTATCTCACGTTAGCTCCCTCAGATTGTCCTTAGGGCACCGATTAGGCAGCCCACGCCTCCTGTCTGGCCCCACTCGCTGGTGGCAGAAACAAGCATCTGGGCTAATTCTATGCTGGCAGTTGTGGTTAGGCGTATATTCTGTGGGGATTTTTTCTTCTTGGTTATGTTGCCCTCTGAGATTCCAAAACTCCCCACAGACATGCCTGTGAGAAGGTTTCCTACTGTTTGGAAACTTTTCCTTCACAACTCCCTCCCCTGGATTGGTCTCCATCCCTAACTCTTTTGTCTTTCTTTTTGTCTTTTATATTTTGTCCTACCTCTTTTTGAAGAGAATGGGCAGCCTTTCTGGTGCCTGGTGTCCTCCGCCAGTGTTCAGAAGTTGTTTTGTGGAGGTTGCTCAGCGTACAAATGATCTTTTGATAAATTTGTTGGGGAGAAAGTGGTCTCCCCATCCTATTCCTCAGCCATCTTGGGACTGCCCCCAAGCCTTCCCTTTAAATATCACCCTCGGTTAAAGAAAAAAGAAAGGGTTTGAGGGTGGGGAAAATTCACTTCTGGGTGGTGAGCAGAAAGAGCACAGTAAACAACACTGAGGTTGTTATGCATGTTAAAGTCTCTGCCTTCTCTGTTTGGAGATTTTGATGATCCTCCTCTCCCTGGAAATCCAGAGAGACACCATTACAAATGGAGATTTTTCTTATAAATGCAAACATTTCTTATAAAAGAATGACTTCCACTTAGTTTCCAAAGTTTTTGCCATGTCTACTGTTTCTTAGGAAATAACCAGTTTAAGACAATGAGTATGCTAGAGAAACCTATTTTGGGGTGGCAAAGCCTGCTCCCCTACATGAGAAATGTGTATCTCCTTCCCAATAGCACAGGAAAGTGGCTTATTTACACTCTGCTTATCAGATTAAGAAACTTCAATTCTATCCCCAATTGCCAATGATTTTTTTTATTGTGAATATTGAGTTTTATCAAATGCTTTATGCTTTATTCTCTCCATGTGGTGAATGATATTGATTGAGCTTTGAATGTATACCATCCACACATTCTTGGAACAACCTCTACCTTGCCATGATATATTATTACTCTAGCTATATTTTGGTAGGTTTTGATTGTGTGTGTGTGTGTGTGTGTATATATATATATAATTAGGTTTGCATTAGTGTTCATGAGGGAAACTGTCCTATAGTTTTTCTTTCTTATAACATCCTCATTTGATTTTTATATTAACGTTATACTGGCTACATTAAAAGAAGCCAGATGACCTCCCTTTCTCTCCATTATCTGGAATAATTGGTATAATAATGGTCTTATTTCTTCTTTAAACATTTGGTTTAGTTTCCCTGGTGGCTCTGTTGGTAAAGAATCTCCCCACAGTGTGGGAAACCAGGGTTCAGTCCTGGGTTCAGGAAGATTGCCTAGAAAAGGGAAAGGCTATCCACTCCAGAATTCTTGCCTACAGAATTCCATGGACAGAGCAGCCTGGCCAGCTACATACAGTCCATGGGTAACAAAGAGGACATGACTGAGTGACTAACACTTTCAACTTCAGGACTTCCCTGGTAGTCCAGTGGTTAAGAATCCACCCTGAAATGCAGAGGATGTGGGTTTGATACCTGATCAGGGAACTAAGATCCCACATGAAGGCTTCCCTGGTGTCTCAGCAGTAATGAATCCACTGGCAATACAGGAGACATGGGTTCCATCCCTGGGTGGGGAAGATCCCCTGGAGAAGGAAATGGTAACCCACTCTAACATTATTGCCTGGGAAATCCCATGGACAGAGAAGCCTGGCAGGCTATAGTCCATGGGGTCAAAAAAGAGCTGGACATGACTTAGTGACTAACAACGACAGAAATCACAGGAAAAGTAATTTGGAGTCCAAAGTTATTCTTGTTTTAGGTAGGAAAATTCTTTTTTTTTTTTTTTTTTTAGGTAAAGAGTGGATTTATTAGAGACAGACACACTATACAGACAGAACATAGGCCCTCTCAGATGGCAAGTGTGCCCTTGGGAGAAACACATTCCACAGATATGAGAGTGGGCTGTCACAGAGGGTGCATGCTGAAAAAAAAATTTAATTGCATAATAAAATTTAAAAAAACATTGAACTCAGAGTTGGTAAGATTTACTTTTTATTTATGTTTCCTGGACTGTACCCATTTTGTTTAAATTTTCAAAAAGTTTTCCATATATTTGCAGCAACATGGATGGCTTGGAGAGCATTAGGCTAAGTGAAATAAATCAGACAGAAAAAGACAAACACTGTATGTTACTACTTACATGTGGAATTTAAAAAATACAACAAACTAAGAAATATACAAAAGAAAAGCAGAATCACATATATAGAGAGCAAACTAGTGGTTATCAGTGGGGAGTTGAGGAGTGGAATGTACAAACTATCGGGAATAAGATAGACTTAAAGATGTATTGTATAACACGGGGAATATAGCCAATATTTTATAATACTGTAAGTGGAAAGTAACTTTTAAAAATTAAGAACACACACACACACAAAACCCATATGGATACAGAGAACAGAGTGGTGGTTACCATATGGGAAGAGGAAGGGAGTATGGTGAAATGGATAAAGGAAATCAACTTAATGGTGTGAAATGGAAACTAAATTTTTCATGGTAAGAACTCTGCAGTATATTTGATATTGTTGTTTAGTTGCCAGGCTCCAGTGTCCGTAGGATTTCCTTCTCCAGGTGATCTTCCCAACTCAGGGATGGAACCCACATCTCCTGTGTTGCAGGCAAATTCTTTACTGCTGAGCCACCGGGGGAAAGCCCCAGAAGTGTATTGTTGTTGTTGTTTAGTTACTAAGTTCTTTCTGACTCTTTGGTGACCTCATGGACTGCTCCTCTGTCTATGGGGTACAGAAATCAAATATTATGTTGCACACATGAAACACATAATGTTATAAAGCAAAGTCACCTCAACCAAAAAGAAAAAAAAAAAAAGAAGAGAATAAAACAAAACAAAGCAAAAAGGATTTTGCCATAAAGCTCTTTATAATACTCTTCTGTTATCTTTCACTTGTGGTGGTGTCTCAGTCTTCATTCTGCATGTTGTGCCTTTTTAGTTTTTTAATCTGTTTTGCCAGGGGTTCATTCATTTCTTTTTCTTTCCCCAAAAAGCAACTTTTGGTTGGGTTGTTCTTTTTATTTTATAGTTACTTGTCATTTTTTTTAGTTTCCTTTTCAATCATTATTCCTTTTCCATTTCTTTTCAAATTTAATTTGCTATTTTTTTCTAATTTCTTGACATAAATGTTTAAATAATAGATTTTAAGTTTTTCTTCTCTTCTGTGTGTATATGGCTATAAAGTTTCATCAAATCATAGTTTGAGGTATGCTTCACAAGTTTTGATTTATTTTATTTTTATTATCATTCATTTTAACATCTTTTGTGTTTTGTTTACCCATTCATAACTTAGGAATCATCATTTAATTTCCACTAGTAAAGGAATCAGTTAGTTTTATTGGTTTGCTTGTTTATTTGCTTGTTTGTTTGATTGGGTTTTTGAGATCCAACTGAATTCTACTTGGACCAGAGAACAAACAAATGTGATTCCAACCCCATGAAGTTTATTTAGATTTGTTTTACAGCTAAGCATATGATCCATTTTGGTACATGTCCTGTGTGCACTTGAAATAAACTTAACTAAGATGTTGGATATAGGATTCTAAACATGAAAATTTGAATGATGTATTAAATAAATTGTTTATATTTTCTGTAGTCTTACTAATTTTTATCTACTTGTTCTATCATATGCTGAGTTGTATCAAAATATTATTATTAGTATGTTAGTCTATATTCTCTCTACTTCTGCTAAATTTTGTTTATATATTTTGAAGCTTTATTATTAGGTACGTGATACCATTCCATTCGTTTCAAAATTTTATAAGTATTATAAAGTTTTGACTTTTTCAGAGGATATAATCCATAAATCAGTGTGACCAGGAACATAAAACCACAATATATCACATCATAACAAATATTTACAAGTAAATGGGGACCAAAGTCAATGTCTCTGAATCTTGAATATCCGTCTTTTTCTCATTAACTGACAGATATGTGATCCATTGTCATCTGGATCGTGAAAAGACTCCAGCTTCAACCCATACTTTAATTTAAAGTTTAGTACTTAGAATTTTTATATTTTTCCATTTACATTTTGAAATTCAAAGACCCTTTCTAATTTTAGCTTTTATTTTTGTCTTGAAGATTTTTTGGACTCAATTTAGTATAATTAGACCAGACTTCTTTTGGTTGACATTTTTCTTGTGTACACTTTGTCCTATATATTCGTTGTGTAAAAGAGGGAAGTTATTAAAGAACATGGAACATAATAAAACCTTAGTGCAGGAAATGTTCTTTGCAAAAGGGTATAGCAGAAGGCTAAACATGGTCTACAACTTCTAAATGTCTTTCTATTTTGTTTTTAATTTTATATTCTTTTTTGAATGCTTTCTAAAACTCACCATTGAAGTGGTCTGGTCCTGCACCTTTGTTTGTCTGGAAGTTTTTGCATACTTTTGTTATTGTATTTATCATTTATTGTTGTTTAGTTGCTAAGTCATGTCTGGCTCTCTTGTGACCCTATGGACTGTAGCCTGCCAGGCTCCCTGTCCATGGGATTTTCCAGGCAAGACTACTGGAATGGGTTGCCATTTCCTTCTCCAGGGGATTTTCCTGACCCAGGGATCAAACCCATGTCTTCTGCATTGGCAGGTGGATTCTTTACCACTGAGACACCAGATAAGTTCATTTTATCCTATAGTCACATACTTTTAAAAGTTGATGCCTGAAGGTTTGATTTCCAGTCAGCCAAAGTCTAGGTTCTGAGATCCTCCCCTTAGGACACTGACAGTCTTATCAGATCATCAACTATGGGAGTTATTAAAAAATACAAGAGGCTGCTTGGATGAGCACAGAAGCCTGAAAGACAAGGAGCTGAGGGGTCACTGAGGGACAACATTCATTTCCTACATGTGGTCACTCCATCAAGAATGTGAGAGGTGATTGTTTACTGTATAAAAATCCAGGTAAAAGTTGAGCAACATGAGGAGAGAGGAGTATGTCCCAGATGAAAGAACAAGATAAAATCTAATGAAACAGAGGTAAATAATTTACCTGATAAAGAGCTCAAAGTCATTGTGATAAAAATGCTCATTGAACTAGGGAGAATCATGGATGAACATGATGAGAATTCCAACAAAGATGGAAAATATAAGAAAGTACTAAATAGAAGTCACAGAGCTGAGGAATACAATAGCTGAATTGAAAAATACATTAGGAAGTTTCAACAGCACACTGGATGAAACAGAAGAAAAGATCAGTCAACTTGGAGACTTTTGAAGTCAACACATCAAAGCAGTAAACGTTTTTAAAAACTGAAAATAAATGAAGATAGCTTAAGGGACTTGTGTGACAATATCAAGCAGAGTAACATTCACACCATAGGGCTTCTAGAAAGAGAAGAAAGGGGAAGAAACTTATTTGAAGAAATAAGGGCTGAAAACTTTCCTAACCTGGGGAAGGAAACAGACATCCAGATCCAGGAAGCCCAGAGAATTTCAAATAAGGAGAAACTAAAGAGACCAACCTCAAGACACACTATAGTTAAACCGCCAAAAGTTAAAGACAAGAGAGAATGTTAAAAGCAACAAGAGGAAAGCAATTCATTCAATACAAGGAAACCCTCATAAGACTAGCAGCAGATTTTCCAGGAGTAACTGCAGGCTAGATATATTCAAAAATATTTGATATATTCAAAGTGATGAAAGAAAAGTATGCACTACCTGGCAAAGTTATCATTCAGAAGTGAGGGAGAGATAAAGAGTTCCGCAGACAAGCAAAATATAAAGGAGCTTATTACCACTAAACCAGCTTTACAAAAAGTGTCAAAGTTCTTCAAGCTGAAAAGAAAGAGTACTAAATAGTAATAAGAACACATTTAAAAGAATAACTTTCATTGGAAAGGTAAATATATAGTAAACGTAGTGGGTTAATCACTTATGAAGCTGGTATGAAGGTTAAAATTTATATAAATCATGAGATAGTACATAAAAATCCAAAATTCTAGTTCTTCTTGAAGAAAAATAGAAATCCAGATGTCAGTAGACCAGCATTCCTATATAAAAACAATGGCTTAATACAGCTGGTTTCTCCCTTTTAGATGGGGCCTGGGACCTGTACATTGACACTTGGCCCAATTCTTTTGTAACGGTTATTTTGAGTTTATGATCCTGAAAGAAGTCTCTCATTGCTTTGAGGACAAGAACTTTCTATGAATCATCTTTAGATCACAGCATGCTACAGAACATTTAGATGATGTTTGATGACCAAATCAATGTCAATGAAATAGTTAAATTAGATTTTTTAAAAAAATGATCAGTATAAATACCAAATGATTGCCAGTACAGTGGATTTATTTTAATTAATGCCTGAACTCCACAGATACTCAGACACTTCAATTTATCCAATAATTTTTTCATAAGTCAAACTTTTGAGAAAAATAATTAGAGGTGCTAACAAGTAGCAAAACTAACTGTGAAGAGATTTGGCTTTTTTACTTTGGTCTGGTGAAGGAAGATAATTAGCAGAAAATGACCAACAGATGAGATGCAGAAAGAAAAAGCTGGGAGCAGGAAGACTCTCAGTGAGAACCAAAGACACCAGGATTATCATGAATTGATTTTGTTATAAAGCCCAGTAAGTTTCCTGAGGCAAGTAGTTAAAACAGATCATGCACATAAAAATGAAATTCTTTATTTAGGAAAACTGGAAGAATTAAAAACCATATAGAGTTTTATGAGTCAGTATCTTGCTAATCAATAACACCTTTCAATTTAAGTCTTTCTAAAAAAAAAATGTCCTTGAACTTGCTATTTAATGCAGAAGTGATTAAAAATTGCTGGGACTCTCACACACAGCCTGTCAGCAGAGAAGCTTGCATTCCACAACTCAGCCAAACACAAATAAGCAAGACATTTGTGTCCAGAAGTTTGACTTTCACTCTGTGTATTGGAAGAACCTGAGAGTAATCTCTCCTTCAGAAGAGTCTGACCTCAGAAGACTCTGGGACATGTGGAGTCTGGGGAGGACTAACAGGATTTATGTGTACTGATAGGAAAGGGCCACTCCGCACCTGGTGATAACACCGCCTTCAATCAAGGGAAATTAAATTCTAACAGGATTAAAGGAGTCAGCAGTTAATACATAGGAGCAAGATTTCCCCCAAGCCGATGTGCACGCCGAAAGCCTATCTTATATGGGAGAAACTGCTAAGAACATGACACAATGCATTAAGGAAAGAGACAGCTTAAAATATGTGCAGAAATTCCTGCTTTTCATTCTCATATGGCAACACAGATTAGGTCTGAATCTCCCAAGATTTACTGCCCTGCTTTCTAGCAGTGAATGCAAAAAAACATGCATTAATATAACACTGTAGCACCAACCCAAATAAAATTATATATCAAGTCTCTAGTGTAACTATCACACATGCACACACACAAATATAGTAAAACAATAAAAGGGATGTTCCAAAATATAAAATATGGAAATCAGGAGTACCTTTTATTATCCCAAATCAAGGCTCTTTAGTCCTGTGTTGTTGTTGTGTCTCGGAAATCTAGCTGCTCCCTCTCAATATATCGTTCTCAATCTGCAATTTTTCAAAAATTCAAAGGAGATGCCCACAGCTTATGCAAATCAAAGATCAACACCTCCCAACCAGCAGTTATCAGAGACTTGTCTTTTTTTCCCCAAAGCTCTCCCTATCCCTAAGAAGAAATATACCTTTCCTTTATGGGTCTGTCTCTTAATTGTCTTGCTTCCTGCCATAAATACAATGTGAGACAAAGGACCCTGCTTACTTGTGGTTGCTTTTTTCTCCTTGTAAAAATTGATGCAAGGCAATTAGATGTTCTAGCTATCAAAAAGCAAGAAGAGATTGGTGAGGATCCAGGCTGAAGGACAAGCTGTCCTTTCAAGAGGTCATGCCTCTGTTGAAATTTGCCCTTCCCTGGGGATGATTGTTCCCTGTCAATCCTTTCTGCAGGCTTGTTTTGCTCATATCTTGTATTTTTCAGAGTCTAGGAAGGAAATTCAGAGAAGGTAATGGCACCCCACTCCAGTACTCTTGCCTGGAAAATCCCATGGACTGAGGAGCTTGGTATGATGCAGTCCATGGGGTCGCAAAGAGTCGGACATGACTGAGTGACTTCACTTTCACTTTTCACTTTTATGCATTGGAGAAGGAAATGGCAACCCACTCCAGTGTTCTTGCCTGGAGAATCCCAGGGATGGGGTCGCAGAGTCGGACACGACTGAAGTGACTTAGCAGTAGCAGGAAGGAAATTGGTCTCTGTGGTAGATTAATTTCATTAATAGCTCCACTCATTCCTTGTGTTTGAATCTAAGCTCAATTAGATTGTGTAACTTATTTTGGCCAACTTAGCAAAGCTAAGCTTCATGCTTGCATGTTAACAAGCTTCATGCAAGAAGAGGTTCACAAAGTACTTGCATTTTGAGGGTGTTTCTCATGCTATCAGTAATGTCTGTGTGAACAGATCTAGGCAAGCTTGCTGGAGGATGACAGAGCAAAGCCAAGGCAACCTAGCCAAGCCCATCCTAAGTCAGTCAATGGCCACTGACATCCACCTACAAGGTAAGCCCAATAAAGACCAGAAGACTTCATTTACAACCCACTTGCATGAAGCCTGTTTCCCTGTGGATAGTCTCTTACTTTCCTTCATGAGCCCAGACCTCCAGAACCAGAACTATGGCTTGAATCATCTTCCCAATAGGAAAAAATAACACTTCTAAGGAGGAATGGGGCAGGGGGCATCTTGAAAAGTCTTCTTCAGTTTGTTGTTGTTCAGTCACTTAGTCATGTCAGACTCTTTACCACCCCATGGACTGCAGCACCAGGCTTCCCTGTCCTTCACTATCTCCTGGAGTTTACTCAAACTCATGCCCATTGATGCCATCCAATCAGCTCATCTTCTGCCATCCCCTTCTCTTTATGTCCTCAATCTTTCTGGGTCTTTTCCAGTGAGTCAACTCTTCACATCAGCTAGCCAAAATATTGGAGCTTCAGCTTCAGTATCAGTCCTTCCAATGTATATTCAGAGTTGATTTCCTTTAGGACTGACTGATTTGCTATCCTTGCAGTCCAAGGGACTCTCAAGAGTTGTCACCAGCACTACAGTTTGAAAACATCAGTTCTTCAGTGCTCAACCTTCCTTATGGTCCAACTCTCACATCTGTACATGACTACTGGAAAAAACTATAGCTTTGACAATATGAACTGTTGTTGGCAAAGTGATATCTCTGCTTTTTAATATGCTGTCTAGGTTTGTCATATGTTTCCTTCCAGGAAGAAAGCTTTTTTTTTTTTTTAAATTTCATAGCTGCAACCACCATCCACAGTGATTTTGGAGCCCTAGAAAAGAAAATCTGTCACTGCTTCCACTTTTTCCCCTTCTATTTGCCATGAAGTGCTGGGACCAGATGCTGTGTTCTTATTGTTTTGAATGTTGAGTTTTAAGCCAGTTTTTTTCACTCTCCTCTTTCACCCTCATCAGGAGGCTCTTTAGTTCCTCTTTGCTTTCTGCCATTATACTGGTATCATCTGTATATATGAGGTTGTTGATATTTCTCCTGGAGATCTTGATTCCAGCTTTTGATTCATCCAATCCAGCATTTCACATGATGTACTCTGCAAATAATTTAAATAAACAAGGTGATAATATACAGCTTTGTCATAATCCTTTCCCAATTTTGAACCAGTCACTTCCATGTCTGGACATTTTCCTTGATAAATTGCTAAATGTAATGAAGAATAAATGTCATTGGGATGTCCCTCGTGGTCCAGCAGCTGAGAATTCAGGTTGAAATGCAGGGGATGAGGGTTCCATCCCTGATCGGGGAACTAAGATAACATATGTTGCAGGGTGACTAAGCCTGCATCACAACTACTGTGCCTGTGTGCCACAGCTAGAGAGTCCTTATGCTGCAAAGAAAGATCCCTCAGGACACAGTGAAGATCCAGAGTCCTGCTGCAGCCAAACAAAAAGAATAAATGGGATCAAATAATTAAGCACTCACCCTGCGTAGATTAGTCTGCAATGGGACATACTGTTAAATGTTTTAACAGAAGATTTGGTAGGGCCATTTTCAATTCTTGTTGGAAGATTCTTCTTCTAAGAGTTGAGATGATCTAAGAAACATGATGCATACTTAGATCTGTATCCACATAAGTTGTTCTAAAAGAATCAGACTGGAGATGAAACTAACTTCTCTTAAAGTTGCTGATTCATCTTTATGGTAACAATCAGTTGTGTAATAGTATCCAATCTGATACTTTTAGAAGATAGAGCCCTCTGTGCATTTAATTGTATGAAAAAAATCTTCTAGCTGGAAGGTTAAATTTCACTGATAATTTCTAATCCTTGAAATATGGTCAGATTGTATTTAAAAAAATAAAACCCACCAACATGCTTTTTATAAGAGATACAACCAAAATGCAAGGGCATGGAAAATTTGAGTGTAAAAATATGAGGAAAACATACAAAGTAAATATGAACCAAAAGAAGTCTAGTATAATTATATTTGGGCCTCCCCAGGTCACTCAGTGGTAAAGAACCCACCTGCCAATGCAGGAGACATGTGTTTGATCCCTGGGTTAGTAAGATCCCCTGCAGTAGGAAATAGCAACCCATTTCAGTATTCTTGCCTGGGAAATCCCATGAACAGTGGAGCCTGGTAAGCTACAGTCCATGGGGTCACAAAAGAGTCAGATATGACTTAGTGACTAAACAACAATAATATAATTCTATTTGAATAAATAAAAAAAGAATTTAAGACATAAAACAAGATTAGGGGTAGAAAGGGTCTTTGTGTAATAATAAAAAAATTAAACTAGAAAAATATAAAATTCTAAATTTGTATGCAAGTAATAAAATATCCCCTACTATATATATTTCTTATAGATTGAGGACTTAAATTTAAAAGGCAAACTAAAACATTTGGAAGAATACATGCCTAACTTTGGGGAAGGAAGGCTATCTTAAATGAATCACAAAGTGCTAAAATAAAACCAGATAGATACTTTAGACTAAATTAAATTAAGAACTATTTATTATATACACAGGAGGCAAACAAATCATGAGCATAGTGAGGAATGATAAAAACAAAATTTAGAATAATAGTCACTTCAGGAGTTGAGGGGGAGAAGGAGTAAAGGGTAGGAAAGGAGACAAAAAAATGAATGCATCAGTATTTAAAATAGTTTTAAAACAGAGTGAGAGATGTTTCATGGGTTATTAATGGTATGCTACATGTTTTACATAGATTTACATATATTCTTTCATATGCCTCACACTTTATATATTAAAAAAACAAAATCAATCCAGTTGTCAGTTCTTTGCACTCCATCAAAAGTTAATTAAATAAAATTCAAAACAACAATAAAGACAACATATCTCCTGAACTTTACATTTTTAAAGGCTAATTAATCTTTTGAAGATGAATTCAGTTAATAGTTTTGAGTGGAAATCCTACAGAAGAGAATTAAAGCTTTAAAAAATAGAGAGAGAAATAGAATGAAAGAGAGAGAGAAAGAGGGAAGGTTGGGAGAGACACAAAGGGAGAGAAAAAGTAGAGATTATATACATTTAACAAACAGTACATTTTGATGTAATAAATAATGCTTTTTAGCATGATTGCTTCTCCTACCTGCCTCCCCTCCCGAAAATGGTAAAGGAAGGACTCAAGTTGGATTAGAAGCATTCTTGGCATTTGCTATTCTGGATGTATTTTCCATCCTGGAGCTACTGTGCACAAAGCCAGGAGCAATTACTCTTCAAGTAGAGACTCTGTCACCACCTTTCAGGGTGTCATTGTCCTGCATTTCATCAGAACCACTTGAGCTAGCTGGAGGTTCACGTACCAGGTATTACAAAATAAATAGAAAATTAGAATCCTTTCCCTCTTTAAATCAAGGAAATGTAAAATTTAGCTCTGACTAAAGAGGCACTCCCCTTTGTTATGAGAAAAGCACGGATTCCAAGTTCTCTGGTGTGGTGCAAAGACCCACTTTAATGAGGGTCTGTTACTTATTCTTCTTCTAAGATATTGGCAGTTCATGTATCTACTTTGCAGAATTGTTTTCCATCTTTGTAACTAGTTTTTATTTATTTTTTCCCTATTCAGAAACAATGGATTAACACTTTTCCAATGGAATTTCTTTTTTCTTTCCAGCAATCTTGATGAACAGCCAGTTGTCCAAAGTTAGGCTTACTAGATCTCCAGGAGATCAATTGTGCCCATGTGAATAATTAATTGGACTGATGGATTCTCAGCACATGTTTTTCAGGTATGTGGGTACCTGAGTGTTGATACACAGAACTGCTTGAATTCACTTGCCCACAGAAAATTCAAATGACTCTTGGGTACTTTACTTGTTTAGAAATATCTTGTCCTTTTTAACCCACCTCTATCTTGACTCAAGCAAGTTTAGTTTCAAGATTTTTTAAATATATGTAAAGTGTACAACTTGATGATTTAATACACATATACATATACATGTACATATACACATATACATGTGGTGAACTGATCACCACAATCAAGCTAATTAATATATCTATCACCTCACATAGTTCATAGTTAGCTTTTTTGGTGTGTGCAGTGATGAAAACACTTAAAATTAACCCTCTTTGCAAATTTCAATTGCACACTGCAGCATTGTTACCTAGAGTCATCATATGCTATACATTAGATTTCCAGAATTTATTTATCTTGCAAAACTGAAACTTAACCCCATTTCCCAATTCCTCCAGCTTCTCATATCTACCATTCTACCTCCTGTTTCTATGAGATCGGCTAGTTTAGATTCCACATGTAACTGAGGTCATGTGTTTTGTCTTTCTGTGGTCTGGCTTACACAATTAGCACAGTGCCTTCTAGGTCTATGCATGTTGTTGCAAATGGAGAATGTCCTTTTTTTAAAAGGTTGAATAATATTTTTTTTTTATACACCACGTTTCTAAAATTAATTCTTTCATCAATGGACACTAGGTTGCTTCCATATCCTATCATGAATAATTCTGCAGATACGTCTAGATTTTGATTTCATTTCATTTGGATATACACATATATAAAGAAGTGGAATTGCAGATGTAATATGAGCTCTAGTTTTTAAAATTTATTTCTTTTTAATTGAAGGAAAATTCCTTTATGATATTGTATTGGTTTCTGCCATACATCAGCATAAATCAGCCATAGGTATAAAGAGTTATATTTTTAATTTTTTGAGGAATTTCCCTTCTGTTTTACATAATGGCTGCACCGCTTTACATTTCCACAAACCATGTATTATGGTTCCCTTTCTTTACATCCTAGACAACACTTACTATCTTTTGTTTTTAAATAATAGCCATCCTAATAAGAGTGAGATGATATCTCATGGTGGTTTTGACTTGTATCTCACCAATCACTTGTGATGTCGACTGCTTTTTCGTATACCTGTTGGCCGTTTGCATGTCTTCTTTGGGAAGATGTCTGCTGTGTTCTCTGCCTACTTTTTAATCAGCTTATTTGGATTTTTGTTATTGAGTTGAGTGAATTGCTTATATATTTTAGAATTTAACCCCTTATTTGATATGTAGTTTGCAAATATTTTGTCCATTCTCTAAGCTGTTTTTTCATTCTGTGGTTTGTCTCCTTTGCTATGTGGGAGCTTTTTAGTTTTACACAGTCTCATTTGTTTTCTTTTGCCTCTGTTTCATGTGCTTTTGTTTTGTTGCCAAGTCCAGTGTCAAAGAACAGTATCCTCAAGGGTATTTTGGACATATGATACTAAAAAGATCTTAACTTTCCCCAAGAACACCAAACTCCCAGTAAGTTTCACGTTGAAAGCTGGCTTCAGTGCATCAGTAATTTTATATAAGAATTTAATAGCTTCAGGGAAATTAAAGTTCCATCTCCTTTGTGGATTTTAGCTGCGATGCAGTGTTCACAACTGAATACACAAAAGAGGCAATTATTGAACCACATGTACATGCTATTGTGACAGTTAAGAAAATATATCTGGCCTAGTTTACATATTCACACAACACACAGACACACAATACTTAATCTATTTAAAATCTGTTCCTAACCTCTAAATTCCTTGGACCTTAGGGAAATAAAACCAAGGTCATAGGTATATAATTGCAAAGATCCAACTATGTCCTATTTAACCAATCACTTCATGAGCTAATTCAGAGGTCCTGTGTCTACCAAACCTCAGTGTCTTTAAGATTCATAATTAAATTTGAAAACTGAAAGCTCATCTTGCCAGCTTTGCTTAAGTGTCTGTGAAGTGTGTGGTTATCATACTGAATCTTGTGGACAGGCTCTACCTTTCTTGAATCTAGGCTTTTCTTTTTATTATGATGCCAGTTTACAGTAAAGGATGTCCACTGCTTTCTAAGAAGAAAACTCATCTTGAAACTTGAGAGATTCAAAAATTAACCCTGAGTATCCATTTGAAAAAGTTACCTGAATTTCTCTGTGTTCCTTGAAAAATCAAATTTAAAAACGCAGACAGTTTCTATCTATAAACATCTGTGATTTAAAAATGCTCACCAGGGTACACTGTTCTTCATTCTGGAGTAGTGAGGGGATAAGAAACTACTTGTCCAGATCCTCTGAGAAACAGCTGCCAAGAAAGGATTAAATACAAAGGATTTTTTAGGAGGGAAAGAGCGGTGAGAAGAAATGAGGAGGGAGATGGGAATATTTGGGAGAGCTGGCGGACAACTGCACAACTGACCTGGAGAGAAAGTGAGAGTGAATAAAGTGGGATGAAAACATACTCTACCACTTTGCAGTCTAAGGTTCCAGCAAGGTTTTCTGGGTATTTCTGAACCCAAGCTAGTCATTGTCAGAGTCCTATGTCTCCCAGAAAGACCCTCTTAGCCTGAGCCATGATTGGCTGGGAGCAGCCCTGGGAGATGTGGCCTCAGCCCAGACTCAGTGATGAATTATGGAGCCCATTGCCTGGGTCCCTGGGATTTCAATCTCACGCTATAAATGTTTCACACGCCACACACAAGATGGAGAATAATTTAGGTAATATGTATACAAGATAACTTCTTTATTATTCAACTCACTACTATAAAATGCTGTGTAACAAACCACCCCCACGTCTGTGCACTGCTTATCAGCCTGCCTTGTAATATTTATGTTGAAAAATGCACATGTGAAAGACACTTAGATACTAGAAACTGAGTAAGTAGGCATTTAGTGTGAAGTTTTAGGTTAACCTGGCTAAGAATTGGGCTACGTTTGTTTATGTTTTAAAATCTATTTCTTTGGCTGCACTGGGTCCTAGCTGTGGCAGGTGGGACTGATGCGACCTGCAGGATCTTCAGTTGCAGCATGGCGTGTGGGATGTGGTTCCCTGATCAGAAATTAAACCTGGGCAACTGTATTGGGAGCAGAGTCTTAGCCACTGGACCATCAGGGATGTCCTGGGCTATGTTTAATATTTATCCTGGCTATAGGTACAAAAGATCTCAAGTTCCTCCTGCATGCTTTTTGTTTTGTTTTGTTTTCTCCCCTGTTGACTTGGAGATTTCCTCAGTATTCCACTTCAGAGAGATGTTATCCCTTACAAAAAATGGATATATTCCCCCATTACTATATTTTTTTTTTACTTTAAGGGCATATTAATTGATCTATCTATCTATATATTCATATTCACACAGCATATTACTGTTGAGATTAACCTCTCAGTATAATATCATTGAGATCCATTGAAGTTGTTTTATACAATCGCAGTTCATTCCCATTTATTACTGAGAAGTATTCTGTTGTATGGACATAACTCTGTTTGTTCATTTAACTGTTAGAAGACATTTGAGTTATCTCCAGTTTTTGGCAATTACAAGTAAAACTGCTATGAACACTCATGCATAGATTTTCATCATTCTAGGATAAATATCCAGGAATGTGATTGTTGGGTCAAATGATGATCCTGTGTTTAACTTTACAAGAAGCTGAACCTGTTTTCCAGAGTGGTAGTACCATTTTATATCCCCACTAACAATGTATGACTTCTCACTCTCACACATTGGAGAAGGACATGGCAACCCACTCCAGTGTTCTTGCCTGGAGAATCCCAGGGATGGGGGAGCCTGGTGGGCTGCCGTCTATGGCGTTGCACAGAGTCAGACACGACTGAAGTGACTTAGCAGCAGCAGCAGCAACAATGTAGGAGACATCAGTTATTCCACAGCCTTGCTAGCACTTAAAATTGACACTACTTTTAAAAATTTTAGTTCTCCTAATCATTGTATAATTGTGTATTATTACGGCCTAAATTTGAGCTTCCCGGGTAACACAGCTGGTGAAGAATCTGCCTGCCATGCAGGAGACCTGGGTTCAGTTCCTGGGTCCGGAAGTTCCCCCCGAGAAGGGATAGGCTATCCACTCCAGTACTCTTGGGCTTCTCTGGAGGCTCAGACAGTAGAGAATGTGTCTGCAGTGCAGGAGACTTAGGTTGGGAAGACCCTCTGGAACAGGGAATGGCAACCCACTCCAGTATTCTTGCCTGGAGAATTCCCCTGTCCATCGGGTCACAAAGAGTTGGACTGCACAGAGCCTAGATCTGCATTTCAATAATGCCAGTGATGTTGAATATGTTTTATGAATATTTGTCATCCTTTTATTCTCATTCATGAAATGTCCAAGATTTTGTCCATTTTCTAATTGAATTGTTTGTTCTCTTAATATTCAGTTTACAAAATTCTCAATATATTCTATATTCAAAGCTTTGTCAAATATATGCTTTGCCAATAATTTCTCCCAATTCATGGATCATCTTAACTGGGTCTTTTGCAAAGGAAATTTTAAATTTTTAATAGATCTTAGGTTATTGATATTTTAATAGATCCTAATTTTGGTGACATACTTGAGAACTCATCACTTCATATTTTTTATAGCTTAAAAACAGTAATAGATAAATATAGACAGAAATGTAATGAAATGTATTTTTTGAGAGTAAATGAAACATATATAATGCAAATATATATTTGCATAATATATAAATATATGTGCATTTATAATGCTTGTATATGTATACATATATATAGCCACAAAATAAATCTACCAAATAAATCATGCCCCAAAGAAGATATTAACTTGTAAGAGGAAATTTATAAAATTATAAGAGTGTTTATTTACATAGCCTCATGCTAATAAATTTGAAAGCATAATGGAAATGGACGATTTTCTAAGAAAATTTAAATTACCAAATTTAAAGTCTAAATAACACAATGCATGCATGTGCACTCAGCTGCTCAGTTGTGTCTGACTCTTTGTGACCCCCCTGTGGATTGTAGCCCATCAGGTTCCTCTGTCCATGGAATTTTCCAGGCAAGAATACTGGAGTGGGTTGCCATTTCTTATTCCAAAATAACAATAATCATGTAGAAAATGCAGTAAATATTTAAGTACCTATCTACACAAAATATTTTATTAAAATGTAATTTCCTTATACCTGTTTGTATATATATAGGCAAGTTAATGTATCTATAGCGTACAATAATAGCCAGCATCATGATTAATACTGGAACACCAGGCACTTTCTCATTTAAACTAGGAACAGAAGAAGGACAATTACAATCATCACTATTCTTTATAATTGTTCTGAAAATAAAAGCAATGTAAATGCTGGAACTAGGAGGAAAATAATAATAATTATTTGCAAATTATGTGATTATATATTCAAGAAATGCTAAGAAAATGACAATTAGAATTAATAGAAGAATTCAGTAATGCAGTCAATCACACAAAAATAATCAAATATAGTTTTCTTGTATAATAATAACCCTTTAGAATTTGTAATACAGAAAATTATTGCATTTACACTTGTAATATTTTAAATACTGATATTATTTCACAAATATAAAATAATAAAGAAAGATATCAAATAAATGGACAGGTATTATATAAAAATATTAAAATCTATACAAGGACTTAGAAAAAGACTTGAATAAATGGAGAACTATAGCTTATGTGTATATAGCTATAATACTGGAAATAAGTCAATTTCTCTAAAATTAACCAATACATTCAATACAGCTTATAATCAAAACAAGTATGATTTTGCTTTTCTTTCTTTCTTGATAATAAGTATTCTAATGCTTACCTGGGACAATAAATATACAAAAGTGGCTAGGGAAAAAAAAAAACTGAAATAGAAGATACATAAAGAATTTGGTTTACCAAATAGTAAAGTATGTTGAGTGACATCACTAAAGATGGCAGAGTAGAAAGCTTTGGGAATTGGTCTCCCCATCAAAATAGCTATTAAACTGGCAAGAACAATTAGAATCAAGTATTTTGGAATTCTAGCATCTAGTCATTTACTTGTGGTATCTATGGGAGTCTTTGAAGAAAGAGGCTGATAAATTTCAGTGGGTTTTGCACAATAATCACCCTCCTCCATCTCCTAGCCCAGTGGCAAACAGCCAAGGGGTCTCCAGACTGGTACAGCTTGTTGGTTCCAGAATGTGGAATAAGGAGCTTGTTCTCTAAAAAAAAAGAAGCAGTGTGATTTACCTGCCTGATGGGTCATTGGGACTAGCAGAGAGGCAATCCATTGTTTAAAACTCATTTGCTAAAGTGGCTTTGCAGGCAGCATCTGCAGAAGAAACTAGGAAAGACAGAACACCTACTCTCTCTGTTTCTCTCATTGGATCTAGGCACCCAAGGAAATTCTGTCAGGTTACTGGCTCGCCATGAGACAACACAACAAATACTTCGGTGTCCTCACAGACAGGAAATAGAGCCTTTGCAAAAATCATTTGGAAAAGTTACTAAACAAATATATAACTGTATCCGTCAAGAAGAAACAACAATAATCCCAGGGGAGGAAAAGGAATCTGATTACAGAGTTACCAAAATACCATATTCAAAATGCTTAGTTCTCAACAAAAAACTACAAAGTGCACATGCACGTGTGCACACGCACACACACACACACACACTCACACAGAAGTATGGCCCAATCTCAGAGAGAAAACACCATCCATTCAGGAAGGCCAGGCATTGAACTTACTAGACAAAGACTTGAAATAGACAGCTTTAAATACGCTCAAAGAGTTGAAGGAAATCATGGACAAAGAATAGTGGAAGGCAACCAGGAGAGCAGTGCATGAACAAGTAGGAAATAGAAATTAAAAATGGAACCAAATAGAAAATCTGTATTAAAAAATAAAGTAACTGAAATGAAAAACTTACTACAAAAGTTAAACCAGAGATTTTAACAAGTAGAGAAAAAAGAATCCTTGAATACAAAGGTAGGGCAATTTAAATTAACCAGCCTTAGGTGAAGAAAGAAAAAGAATGAATAAAACTGATCAGAGCCTAAGCCTACTGACATAAATATTATGGGATTTCCAAAAGGAGAAGAAATAAAGGGGTGGAAAGAATATCTGAAGAAATAACAGCCCCAAACTCCCCAAGTTCAATAAAACACATGAACCTACACATCTAAAAATGTCCCATGATTCCTGAGCAAAGAGATATGCACAAAGAGACACTAAAATTAAACTGTTGGAAGACAAAGATAAAGTCTTGAAAGCAGCAAGGGATTCTCATATACAAAGGATCCTCAAGAAGAAGAATAATGGCTGACTTCTCAGTGGAAAATCTGCAGGCCATAACGCAATGGAGATATATATGCACTTTAAGGGCTGGATGAAAAAAAAAAAACCAAAAAAAAGCTGTCAATATAGAGTCTATATCCAGTATATCCAGGAAAACTATTCTTCAAAAGTGGAAAATCAGAAATTAAGACATTCTCCAATTAAAATAAAAGCAAAGGCTGTCTTTTGTTGTAGATTTGCTCTGCAAGAAATGCTGAAAGGAGTCTTTCAAGTTGGAACAAAAGGACAGTAGAAAGTAACTCAAAGCTATATGAAAATAAAAAGTTTTATAGTAGGGGTAAATATATGGGGAAATAGAAAAACCTGTATGGTGGAAACACTGGGTTATAGGATTTATATATGTTCATTTTTAGTGGGCACTTTCAGCTTCTATTTCAAGAGTTTCATGGGAAGGTGGTATAGACTTAGTCATAGGAGCATGTGGCTACATTTCATTTATAACCTTGTGATTTTCCGCTTAAAACTTAACAAGCCTATATCTTTCTGGGCTGAAGCTGGGGTTTCTTTTTGTTGCGAATTAGGCAATTTGGAAAGCTGCACTAACTTCTTATCTCCCTGGGGCTATGGCCTATGTTATTCATAGATTGGTAGGAGATGGGAGTTCTTGCCATCAACACTGTCTTACACAGGGAAAATGCCCTAACACACCATCATCTAATATTCTCCTGGGAAGGATGATGGGTCTGAAAATTAGAGTGTGTCGAGTAAGCACCAGTAACAGCATCATTTATCATGTGAAGCCCCACAGAGAGGGAGCAGCTTGTTTAAGGGCCATGCTAAGGAGATGCAAGCTCTCTCAGGGCAAGAGGGGGTCCTGCCTCCCTCCTGATGCTTCTTCTGTGGCTGTGTCTTGGTGGAGGAAGGCAGAGTCTTAGGATTTGAAGGAGGACCTGCCTGGATGGGGGAGAGAAAGACAGAGACACAAAGAGAAAGAGGTGCTTCTTTGGTGGTCCAGTGGTTGAGAATCTGCCTGCCCACATAGGGGACATGGGTTCAATCCCTGGTCAGGAAGCTAAGATCCAGCATGCTCCAGAGCACCTAAGCCTGTGCGCTACAAGTGCTGAAGCCCAAAGCACCATGGTGAAGGCCTAGTGCAGCCACACACACACACACACACACACACAGAAAAAGAGAAAGACAGACACCTTACTTCTATTTAAAATGCATACCTTATCATCCTTTATGGCTCTGAGGTAAAGCACCTTCCCACTGTGAGGGTCGAAGAGAGTTTTTCACTCATTGTCTGCTTGACAGTCACACCACCAAATTTATTCAAGACAATCTAGAATAAAGGGAAAAAATGTGGAGTGGGTGGCCTCCCTCCAAAAGGCACACCTGGCAGATGGATGTGACTGATGGGGGCAAGAGGCAAAATGCACAGAGGAAAACTCATTACAGCATTTTTCTTCATAGCGGGTTGAATTTGTATGTTCTTTCCTGTCTATCTTTTCCCCTTGGTTGGTACACCAGCTGTCTAGATCACTTCCTTCACAGACTTTTCCCTTTGGTGGAGAAGACATGGAAACATACAGGAAACAACACCCAAATAAGGCACAAATACTGGATCAAAGTGATTTGTAAGAATATGAGAGAGTATTTTTGAGCTTACCAACTATATCAACAGGAAGGTGACTGATGTGGCCTTGAAATTGCCCCATGGCAGAATTATACCCTGAAACATATGCCTAAAAATCTATTTAAATAAAAATTTGGTTATACTTTTTAATATATTTATTTCTTTTCCTAATGAAATGTAGACTTCCAAGGAGTAGGGGTCAGGGGCCCCAGAAGAATCACATGCACATTCAAATGAGGTGGCTAAAGAGGTAAGGAAACTTCCTGCCAATATGAATCCTGGGTTGGGAAGATCCCCTGGAGGAGGAAATGTCAACCCACTCCAGTATTCTTGCCTGGAGGATCCCATGGACAGAGGAGCCTGGCAGCTACAGTCCATGGAGTCACTGAGTCAGACACAACTGAGAGTCTGAGCACACACACACACACGCACACACGCACACACGCACACAACATGTTTACAAAACTGTGCCAGATGAAGGGGAATCACAAGAACTGTGAAGCCCTTGAGGCTAGCAATAGTGAAGGGCTCTATCACTCCTACGGGGTTATAGACTAAAAACGAAATAACACCCGGTTCCCAGGAGCTGTGGATGTACCTGGAGAATCTTGGCCAACTTGGAGGAGGGAGCCAAATTCCACTTCCTGTCCTCTTTGCATCCCCCACTATTCTCTCCCATTGGATGAATCCTGCTGGAAGCTGGGCGAGGGGGCGAGGAGCCTGTTGATTGGTCCATGAAGGTAAGTTTCCCTTGCCCTCAAGTAGAAAATGGCCAGAGGCCAAGAGGAGAATATCCAACAGCACATGGATAGTTCAATTTCTCATAAACGTAGAACAGAGCTCTTTGTTTAGAATGTGTTCTTTTTGTAAAAAATGTACACCTATTGTACTGTTATTATTTAATGTTTATTAAACACTTCTAGCTCATTAAGCATTCATAAATTAGGGCCTAATTTTGCGAGCTCCTTTTCCTAGCTATGAAAATCAGCAGGTTTTCCTCAGTTGCCTTTATCTGCTTGAAAGAAAAAAATGTTTAAACGAATGTTAGAGGGTTATGTGAAAACTCTGAAAAAAGTATCAACAATCAGCTACAAAAGGGGAACACAAGACTTCCTGAAGCATCTATAATTATACTAGGAATTTACAAAGAAGACACTCTCTGTTGGTTCCAAACCTATATTTACAGGCTAAAATACCTGGTTGGATCCTTTTCAGTCCTAGCTATTGATTTAGGAATTCATAGAACTATTTCTTCTCCTGCTCAGTAGAAAAGATTGCTTACCATAGCAACCCCTGCATTAACATGCAGCTTCCCGGTTACAAAGCACCTTCCTAAAGAGGATGAACATCAATGTGAGACGTGATCCCAGTTTTTAAAATATAATTTTAAGGGAGGAGGCAGTTATATTAAACTCACAACAAAGAGGACAACCCAAGGTGGAGATTAGCAATAGTTTAAGGCTTTTATGCAATTATGGAATCTGCATGTATTTCCTGATCCCAAGCACTCTGTTCCATTTGCGCTTCTATAAGCCAAAAATGGGTGGGAAATAATACAGTATTATATTCAACCCACAACACACATAAGAAGATTGCTGCTCTCTATGGGGAGTTTTAACATGGGTCAGCTTCACCCTACTTTTCCTAGATTTATCTTTCTTCTTTTTGTTAGAGAAAGGCAAATTTCTGGTCCTGCCACTCAAAATCTCAAAGTGAAAATATTTAGACTAATTTAAAGTGAATTTCCCTGATGTCGATCAAGTGTCTGAAACACTAGTGATTGTTTTCACCTTGTCTTGTGACGTGAGGCAGCATTTTAATTAGGAAAGAAAAATAATGACTTGATAGTCACAGTGCCTGTCACTGAGCTCAAAACGAACAGAGGCCAGGAGGGAAGTCATGAATTGTGTGTCAGCCATCAGGGCATCCAGGCTTGTTTTGGTTTTGGCATTTCTCTGGTTAGAAAGGCCAGTTCACAGGATCATCATAACACTGTTTAAGGCCAATGATGATACTGAAAGATAAGCCTGAAATTGTTAGTGACTTTGATGTTCTGGTTCAGCTCTGGGACAGTTTTTACCTGAGGAAGACAGTGACTGAACAGAAAAAAAAAAATGTGGGGGACCTGGCAGGTAACAGGGGAGGTGTCCAGGGAGGAGAAGCAGGGGAACCCTGGGTGTAAATACAGGGAGGTGAGTTGGAGGGAGAGGAGCAGGAGAATGGGTCCAGAAATGGGTCCATTTCTTCTATAGCCTCTGTGTCTGGAACTCTGTTTGGACCCCAGGAAGCAGCTAGAGGTTTGTGGGAGAACACCATGGCTGACCGAAGCTGGAGCAAATATGCTAAGCTCCTGCATGCATTTGTATCCGGGACACTTCCTCCTCTGATGTCACATGGTTTACTTTTAAATTGTACTCCCCTCCTCCAGCCTCCATGAAAAATGAGAATCTGGGTCCTTGGCAGACATACCATTGCATTAATTTTCAGAGAATTGGCTTGGCCATAAGTGGTTCTCTTCTTCTGAGGTGACCACAGCATTTGTGGGTACTGCATGAATCAGGGAGGTTCATCTGGGGAGATAAAGTGAAATGAAGAATCACAAATGGATAAATCAGGAGTTTGGGATTAACACACACATATACACACGTTAGTATACTATAAAACAGATACCCAACAAGGACCTATGTTGGGACTTATGGTTTGTAATAGCCTACACAGGAAAATAGTCTTAAAGAACACACACGGGTGTGTGTGTGAGTTTATATATAATGGAATCACTTGGCTGTACATCTGAAACCAACGTAACATTGTAAATTAATTATACTTCAATAAAAAAGAAACGAGCAAAACAAATGGATTCAACCAGTCCTTCTACAGTTGTCAGAGTGTTGTAGAATCAAATGACAAATAATGGGTGATTAGAATATTAGAATCATCTGAATTATTATTAGTGAGATATTTTCAGCTCCTTTCATTGTTAGAGAGTTGTTATTCATGCTCTAGTGGATACCAATAGTATTTAGAAAGCTAGTAATCATGGAGATTCAGGAGCTTCACCTCCGGTGACTGGGTCTTGGGTGGAAGCTGATAATCTGCATTTGTAAGAAGGTTTTGGGTAACGCTGTTGTGCTGAGGGCCACAGTTTTCCCATCCAAGTACTAACCAGGCCCGACCCTGCTTAGCTTCCAAGATCAGACGAGATCGGGTGCGTTCAGGGTGGTATGGCCGTAGACTGGGCCACAGTTTTGAGTAACACCAAGGCAGTTGTCTCTGGCTTTCCTGGCAACTCAGTGATAAGGAATCTGCCTGCCAATTCAGGATATGCAGGTTTGATCCCTGGGTTAGGAAGATCTCCTCGAGAAGGAAATGGCAACCCACTCTAGTATTCTTGCATGGAAAATCCCATGGACAGAGGAGCCTGGTGGGCTGCAGCCCATGGGGTTACAGAAGAGTTGGATTTAGTGACTAAACAACAACATACAAGGCATTGTCTACTAACCAGTGGTTGAGTGGTTGGGCCCAGGAGTTTGTGTTTTAACAAGCCTCTTGTTGATACTTGAAGCATACCAAAATCTGAAAAGAATTGTTTTAAGCCACTTATTCACAACCTTAGCTAGACATTGCTTTATAATACCAATGCCTGGGTTTTATCTAGCCTCTAGCCAGTCCTATTGAAATTGGACTGAAAAACAGTCTGACCTAGGGATTAGTTGAAGTTGTCCAGATTTTAAAATGTGCAACCAGAGCTGGGAACCATTTCTTGACCATATCTTCATTTCTAGATGGCACAAGTCTAGAGTATCTGCAATTTATATTTCTCAGTGAGTTGATAGGGAAGGAAAAGCGATGGATAAGAATTCTGGCATCTGAAAGGAAATAAGCTTTGCTGATCTTGTGTGAAGTCAATCCCAGCTTACCTTACAGAATGTAGGGAATGTGAGTAATGAAGGGCTTGATTCAAAAGACCGGGGAATAAGTCAGTCAGAAGAGGTGGACATTTGGGCAAAAGAGCAAATTTTATAAATCTGTAGAAGTAAAACCCATTTAGTTGCCTCCAAAGGGCCAAATGTGCTATTTAAAAATGCTCCAATAGAGCATTCAATTTCATAGCTGTCTGTAGCTTTGAGGCCAAATTCTCCTTCCCTAAAGTTAGGAAACAGAAGTAGGAGTGTTACCAAAAGCCACATGCACTGCTGAGATATTAATTAAGCCCTAAAGACTTCAAGGACCCCTGTCCAGTCCTCCTGAATGCATTATTCTTTGCCAAATCATGCAAGCAGACATTTCTTGACCTTCATTGCATTTGAACCAGATCTCTAAGTCTGGATTATTAGCATAGAAGGATGTCAAAATTTTAAATTCTGGAGAATAGATTCCTCTAATGCTACCCCACATCCTTTTGTTATTTCCCCAAGATCTTAAGACTTTTTCTGATTTGTGAAATAGTTTCTTATTGAATTGTTAAACAAAAAGGTAGAATTCTTTCCATTTGCAAAATCCAGCTTGAAATTCAGACAGTGTGGGTATCATGTCAAGTCAGAGTGCTGGATGAAGAATCAGAAACACAAACTCCTCACATGTTCTGTTTCACTTGACTCTGAGACTGTTCTGAACCTCAATTTCCTTTACTGTCAAATGACAATGACTTCTCATGTTCTCTTTTAACATTAATAGTGTACATCTTAGTTAAAAAAAATGGGAGTCTGGAGAATTCTGTGTGATCATGTGTGTCTGTGTGTGTCTGTGTACATGTTCAGTTGTGACTGACTCTTTGCGACCCCATAGACTGTAGCCCACTAGGCTTTACCATCCATGGGATTTTCCAGTCAAGAACTGGAGTGGGTTGCCGTTTCCTATTCCAGATCTGATCACAGTCAATGGCAAATCTGTTGTCTAAGTTTCCAAACTTTCAACTACAACACTAAGCGAAACTTTACCTCTTTGCAACGACACTGTTTTGGTGCTGACTCCCCACTTTTCCTTTCCTGCTGTGTAATGGCTCTTGTTTTTCATTGATATAATTTAAGTGACTGGAAAAAGTAAGCTATATTCTCCAATCCATTCCTCTTATGGTGATAGAAAATAAAGGATTTTTCCTATAATCTGCTTCCAAATCATTCTTACCAACTGTGAATTTCCCTTTTGTAGAGAGTTATCAGTTGAAACGTTTTTCCTCTGTTGGTTTGTACTTTGCCAACTTTTTGAAATAAAGTTCCATTTACTTTGTTGGTTCTAGGAAAATAAGCTATTGCAAGAATTAGAATGAAGTGGGGGAATTAAGTTTCTCTAATTTGCTAGTAAACTGAAAGATACCCACAAAGACCCTTCTTCAGGTCTCCTGAGTAGACTCATCTTTACCAACAGATACATTCTTCTTGACTTTGCCAACCATTGTACCCATGTCAAAATTGGAACAGTATTAAAATAAAAGGATGTCAAAACTTAAATCATGGCAGAGAATACATCCTGCAAATCTGGCATTAATGATGGGCATTGATATCAACCAAATTAGTAATAAGTGGTTATGGAGAAAGAGTTGTCAATTTTGCCTAAAAAATGTGTCAAGGGAAGAAGAGAAAGCAGGGAAAAGATCTAGATCTGGAATTCAAGAACACTGGGCTTGAGTTTTGATCATTAGTTAATTATCTATGAGAGCTTGGAACATTTCCTCAGTTGTTCCAGGTGTGAAATGGACCAAGACCAGTGCTTCTTGAACATTAATGTGCATTTGAATTCCATGAGAATTTGGTAAAATGTGGACTCTGGATTGAGGTTCAAGATGCTGTATTTCTAGTGTCTCCAAAGTGATACTGATGCTGTGAAATCTGAAATCACAGCCTGAGTAGCAAGTGGACAGGTGATTCTCCCCAAGTTACATTCTAGTTCTGGAAGTACATAAATACATATATGATCAATAGATATATGATAGATAACTTTTGAGTCATATTGAAGAACTCCATTAAGTGTAGTGTGTGTGTGTGTGTGTGTGTGTGTGTGTGTGTGTGTTTAGTGACTAAGTTGTGTCAAACTCTTTGCGACCCCATGGACTGTAGCGTGCCAGGCTCCTCTGTCCATGGGATTTCCCGGGCAAGAATACTGGAGTGGGTTACCATTTCCTTCTCCAGGGAATCTTCCCAACCTAGGGATCGAACTTGTGTCTCCTGCATTGGCAGGTGGATACTTTACCCCTGAGCCACCTGGAAAGCATCTTCGTGTGAATGGGGTATGGTACCTAGATGGATTCTCTACAATTTCATGCCCTTGTTGCAGGAAAAATATCAATACCAGAAGTAGAGTTTTTGAAGTAATGATCTTCTGCCTTTTCCTAAAATACTATTCTCTGCCTATTCAATACCTTCTAATTCCCTGCCAAAACAACCCAGAAGAAACTTGAGTAAGTATTGGAAACTTCCTGATTTGCTCCATCAGTCAGGGAATTATGCTTTTAAAGTTTTTGCTAAATCTATGGTCCCTAAACAATGGATTACATTGATCTCTTAATTGCCAAACCAGTTATTTTCTTTTAAACCTCTTGTATTGTAATATGAGTTTCTAATTTTCATCCTGAGACTGAATCTGTATTCCAGTCAGTGACACAGAATATTAACATATATTTGCATGCTACTAATGAGAAATGCTCTGATGAAATTCTAACCTGAGTTATGTGGACAAATCAAGAAAACTTCCTAGTGTGTCTGATTGCATGGGTTGATTTACACATCCCAAGACAGGCTCAAAAAATTAACAATTATGATGACAAGAATATAAGCACAGATATGCGTTTGGCTTTTCATTGTTTTATCTTTAACTGGATCATTTTATGAGGTTTCAGAGTTTCAGGCTTTTGCTCGGAAAGTTAGGCACCTGTGACAAGAAGAAGCCTACCTGCATAACTTTTATAAGCAAAACAAGCTGCCAACTCTCCTGAGGAAGACATTTCCAATTTCATTCCCCAAAGACTAACATCTGCATTGAAGTCAGAGATGTGGTGTGTGCACCCCTTGGCATGTGTGTGTGGGACGCACTCACTTTGGTGAAATAGAAAGAGGTGAATAAGTGCAGTCTACCTTCTGTTATATCAGAACAGGGAACAGTAAAATATTAATACCAAAGAGAGAGTTTCATTTACAATGAACATCAATGACTTCCTGTCAGGTGTGGGAGTGGGAAAAGTTTCTGCTGAGAATATAAACTTATTGAAGATATTAAAAAGAGAACGACTTGACTTCATTCCTAAACTCACTGTGAAAAATACACTAAAAAAAAATTCTTAGCATCTCTGCTGTCTTAAAAATATGTCATTATATTCCTCCAAAATTTAAGCTCACTTCAATTTTATATGGTGCCAAATTAATGGTGAAGGCAATTTATTTGGAATCAGAATTCCTTGATTCGAAATCTGACTTTGAATCACTCACCGGAACTCTCTGAGCCTGTTTTCTGTAAAATGAACTGTTAGATATTCACTAACACCCTCACTAGCCTTGTAATTTCTTAATCAGTCTCTTAATTGATCTTTTGAGTTCTTCATATTTACTTACAAATCCAAAATGATGCTTACTGTCCTTCTTCACACTTGTTTTTCACATTTAACATTTTTCATAACTTGGCTATTTTCCTTTAAAATACTCAGATTTAGTTGCCTATCTGATGTGTGGGCTTTAGACTATTAAGGCTCTAGTAGTGCAGGAGATGAAGAGGACCCCAGGAGAATGGGCAGGTGGATGGAGGCAATGTACATTTTCTCCTTCTATCTTGTGTCTCAGAGAATTGACCACAATTATTGTCTTCCTGGAGCAACTTGTAGGTGGTTAGCTCAGAATGTCCTCAATGGGAAATGAAGTCCAGAGGTCCCTTGGGGCTGACTCAGCTCCTATAGCCTTGTAAGATCAATTGTATGCATCTCTGTCCAACCCTTGGTCCAAGGAAAATATTTACATCATGGAAATCAGCACATGAAAAGAATTGTGGTGTTTATTAGAACCAGTTGTTAATTATATATGATCATTAGAACTGGATATTATATATACACATAAGCACACACAAACACATACCAACACCACTCACATTGGGAATTTGTCAGTCTTTGTTAAGGCAAAGAACCAGATTAGAATGTCTCTCTCCTAAGTGTTCTTTTGTGATTTCTCTCCAATTTAGGATGCCCATGCAGTTAATTTTCAAAAATGTGTACAATATGTAATCATTTCATATATTTATTAAAGAAATACATATTCATAATGCATTAAAATAGAAGGGAGAAAACACCCATGTTCGCATGATGCAAATTATTACAATTAGCAATACCATTGGGTTGTGCTTGTGTTCAGTCACTCCAGGCATGTCTGGCTCTTTGTGACCCCATGGACTGTATCCCACCAGGCTCGTCTGTCCACGGGATTCTCCAGACAAGATCACCAGCCCAGGTGGGATGCATGAGACAAGTGCTCCGGCCTGGTGCACTGGGAAGACCCAGAGGAATCGGGTGGAGAGGGAGGTGGGAGGGGGGATCGGGATTGGGAATACATGTAAATCCATGGCTGATTCATATCAATGTATGACAAAACCCACTGGGAAAAAAAAAATAATAATAATAATGGAAAAAAAAAAAAAAAAGAATACTGGAGTGGACGGCCATGCCCTCCTCCAGGGGATCTTCCTGACCCAGGCATGGAACCCACATCTCCTGTGTCTCCTACATGGAATTCAGAATCTATACTGCTGAGCCACCAAGGGAAGCCCAGTAATGAGTGAGTCAGTAAAAGTCTATCAGTCGAGTCTGACTCTTTGTGACCCCATGGATTGTAGCCTGGCAGGCTCCTCTGTCTATGGAATTTTTCAGGCCAGAATACTGGAGTGAGTTGCCATTTCCCTCTCCAGGGAATCTTCCCAAGCCAGGGACTGATCCCAGGTCTCCCACGTTGCAGAGAGATTCTTTACCATCTGAGTCAGCAGAGAAGCCCTGGTGATAGTATGTCACTATCGTAGTTTTTATATATACAGTGCTGTGAGAAGGGGATAAATTGCATAATCATTACTCTCTGATTTAGGTTTGTTCTCAGTTCTCCACTATGATAAACAATACTGTAGTGAACAGCTTGATATAACCTAGATGGTGGAGAAAGGTTGTGGGGTAGAAAAATTGGGTGTTATTTTGTTTGTACCCTGCACCCCCTTAAATTGTTGGCAAGGTGGGGACTATGACATGAGTAATTTCATCACAGCCAAGGAAAATTCAGCTGTCCATAGAGCAATTTGGAGAACCTAGAGATTTATGCAAGTCCTATAAAATGCCAACCGAATGGCATATGTGGGTGTGTTGAGATTTGCTGCCAGGTGGTTTTGAAAAGAGCATGCCAGGGCTTAAATCAACCCTATCATCAGGATCAGAGCAGGTGCCAGCTATATTTTTTTTCTCTTCTGCCCCAATTCTGGACCTGAATGAGGACACCTGACAGGAATATTTGGCACATCATGCACGTGGAAGCAATCAACACCATCAGGGAGAGTTTGCTAACAGTGAAGATAGAACCTTTAATTGTTGGGTGAGGCCAAGAATTTCTGTGCGTTCTCACTTGCCAAATCTACCTCCAGCTTGCTGGGTGGGTGTGTTTCTGAACCTAGCACCCGGGCACAAGTCAAGCCAACTAATCTGGTATGTTGTGTTCCCTGATAATTCTACTTTGAATCTATTTGTGTATATCTCCACCTGCTCTGTTCACCCAAGTTCCTGTGGTTCAATGTGTTTGGTTCTGAATGTATTGAATTCTTCATTTAATTCAATTCACCAGACATTTAACATGCAGTGGGCCACTGGGAGGCAGGATATAGTGGTTGTCTCCATTTTTTCCAGACTGATGGCCTAGTAGAAAGATAAAGAGTATTTTTTATATGTATAATTATTAAAGTTTTTATTGCATTTGTTGCACTATTGTTTTTGTTTTATGCTTTGCTTTTTGCTTTTTTTGGCCATAAGGCATGTATGATCTTAGCTCCCTGACCAGGGATCAAACCTGCATTCCTACATTGGAAGGGCAGGTTGGAACTACTAGATTCAGGGAAGTTCTAGGATAAGGGGTATTAAAATACCCAGGATGTAAGTTGCACGGGATAGGGGCTCTCTTATGAATGAGCGCTAAGCTGTGGGGACAGAGGATAAAGGTATAAATTTGAGTGAGGAGAGGTGGGAACAGTGAACTTCCTGGAAGTGGAGGCGTGATAGTTCTTCAAGTGATAAGTATAGACTTGAGGAATCTAGGTAGAGGGAGTCTTGTAGACAAACAAGAAGCTAATAACCGTTTTCCATGATTACTTAGTGCTTTTTGATCAAGGGTTTCCCTATATGTTTACCATTTATTATTTATTCCAGAAAACATCCTGAATTGGTCAAGGGTCAAACTACTGCACAATTGCACTCATCTCACAAGCTAGTAAAGTAATGCTCAAAATTCTACAAGCCAGGCTTCAACAATACATGAACCATAAGCTTCCAGATATTCAAGCTAGATTTAGAAAAGGCAGAGGAACCAGAGATCAAATTGCCAACATCTGCTGGATCATCAAAAAAGCAAGAGAGTTCCAGAAAAACATATATTTCTGCTTTATTGACTATGCCAAAGCCTTTGACTGTGTGGATCACCACGAACCCTGGAAAATTCTTAAAGAGATGGGAATACCAGACCACCTGACCTGCCTCTTGAGAAATCTGTATGAAGGTCAGGAAGCAACAGTTAGAACTGGACATGGAACAACAGACTGTTTTCAAATAGGAAAAGGAGTACGTCAGGCTGTATATTGTCACCCTGCTTATTTAACTTACATGCAGAGTACATCATGACAAATGCTGGGCTGGAGGAAGCAAGCTGGAATCAAGATTGCCAGGAGAAATATTAATAACTTCAGATATGCAGATGACACCACCATTATGGCAGAAGGTAAAGAGGAACTAAAGAGCCATTTGATGAAAGTGAAAGAGGAAAGTGAAAAATTTCGGTTAAAGCTCAACATTCAGAAAACTAAGATCATGGCATCTGGTCCCATCACTTTCATGGCAAATAGATGAGGAAATAGTGGAAATAGTGGCAGACTTTATTTTTGGGGGCTCCAAAATCATTGAAGATGGTGACTGCAGCCATGAAATTAAAAGACACTCCTTGGAAGAAAAGCTATGACCAACCTAGACTGCATATTAAAAAGCAGAGACATTACTTTGTCACCAAAGGTCCATCTAGTCAAGGCTATGGTTTTTCCAGTAGTCATGTATGGATGTGAGAGTTGGACTATAAAGAAAGCTGAGTGCTGAAGAATTGATGCTTTTGAACTGTGGGGTTGGAGAAGACTCTTGAGAGTCCCTTGAACTGCAAGGAGATCCAACCAGTCCATCCTAAAGGAAATCAGTTTGAATGTTCACTGCAAGGACTGATGCTGAAGCTGAAGCTCCAATACTTTGGCCACCTGACACGAAGAGCTGACTCATTGGAAAAGATCCTGATGCTGGGAAAGATTGAGGGCAGGAGGAGAAGGGGACGACAGAGGATGAGATGGTTAAATGGCATCACCAACTCAATGGACATGAGTTTGGGTAAACTCCGGGAGTTGGTGATGGACAGGGAGGCCTGGCGTGCTGTGGTCCATGGGGTCGCAAAGAGTTGGACACAACTGAGTGACTGAATTGAACTGAACTGTGTGAAGGACAGTGGTAGGAGTGGTTTGTGACAGTTAATTGTTGCTAGACCACAAAGGTTATCTGAATTTGGATTCCTCCAAGAGTGGATCCTAAAATAAAGCTTTAGCTAGTCTATTTGGGAGAGAATCCCAGGAAATAGGGTGAGGGGAGTGGAGAGTGAGGCAGGGAAGGGAGGAATGTGGGAGAGATGAGGGAAAGAGTGAGCGGGTCCCACCAGGGCCAGGGTAGAATGAACTGAGGGAGGCACTGTCTTTGATGCAGAAAGTAAGGGGTACTGAACACTCAGTATTTTAATAAAATACATTTTAAAACATCAAAATAACACAAAAAAGTGATTAAATTGTCAACATTTTTAGTGGTTTAAAAACAACATGTTTATTATCTCATAGTTCTGGAAGTCACAATATGAAATGGGTTTTTCTGGGAAACAGTTTAAGCAAACATAGGGTCTAATAGTGCTGTGCTGAACCATATTGGAGCCTTAGGCAAAAGCAAAAAATTATGAAAAGTTACACTTTAAATGTATATTTTTAAATGGTGAACTTGCTTCAGAATATGAAAATCACTGAGAAGGTTTTGAAAAAAGTAAGTGTATTAAAAATGTCATTATTTTAAATTTAAATATTTCATTTACATCAAGTCCAAATTTTATTATAATTTTACTTCACTGGTTTTCATGGAAACAAACTATTGATAACATTTTCGTTAAAATCATTAACCATTTTAAAGCACTTAAAAACTGTATACAGAACTGTACCTATTTCTTTTGCCTCAGGCTCCAGTATGGCTTGGCATGGCACAGGTTACCGTGGTATGCTCAATCTCTCCACTGGGAGTCCGCTGAGATATTGATCCACCAACGTGTGTCCCTCATTGGTCTAACACCACCTCTTCCTGTAGGTGTTAGCCCTCTGTCACTCCCTGCATGCTCTTGGGGTCAGCTGAGACCTGTAGAAAAGACACTACCATCATCTGCTATGGAGGCCTTGGACGTGCATCTGAGGACCACAGGCTTCTGCATTGTAGACTCTGGGGATGTACCAAAGGCTTTAGAGAAGGTATGGGATAATCATCATAACTCTGGCTTAGAAATAATTTTCTGGACTCATATATAACAGTTTTGGAAATGAGGAAAGCAGGGAGCGGGAAGACTAATTTAGAAGCAACTGCAATAATTTGGTTGGGAGATAATATGACCCTGAAGTAGGGGTGTGTCTGTGGGGCAAGGAAGAGAAGGGAAGAGGTAAGAAAACATTGCCGGGCTTGAATCCGTGAGTCCTGACCTCCAAATGGTTGTGTTGGGGGAAAAAAGAAGGAAGATGTGTAGAGAGGCTATATTTCCCATCAGTAGCTGGTATAGTTGAGATCTCTTCATCGAGTTGATAGCCTTCTAACCAAAAGTGAGGTCTAACTGCTTGTTGCTGAAAAGTGAATAAATAGGCCAGGTTGGTGGAAAGGGGAGTTTGCTTTATTCTGGATGCCAGCAACCGACAGGGGATGGGGAGGGTGGACACCTGTCCAAAGGCTGACTCCTTCCCCCGTCAGCAGGCTAGAGCTTTTATAGACTGAAGGAGTGGGTTACGTGCAGAAACAGCGCAGTCAGCTCTGACGGTCATCTTGATTATTTTTAACACAGTTAATGTTCAGTTCCAGGGTGAATTTGTTCCCATTTCCTTAAGGCCAGTTCTCAGAACTGTGGCAGTTTATGTCACGGCTACAGCCTGGTCATCATGTAGCTAACCTCTCCACCTGGCGGGAGTTTCAGTCTCTCCAAGACAGCTCACAGGACATGGCTTGGAATGTCATCTATAACTCTTAAAGAGGAACTAAAGGTCCTTGATTTTGCTTACTGACTATTATTATTTGGTCTCATTTGAATGCTTTCTTTTGTTTCTTCATGTTCTCACTTCTCTGATTAAACTTATTCTTTGGCCAAATTTTTCCACAGACAAAGGCAGGCAGAGGACACGGAGGGTGGGCGGGGAGACCAAAGGGTCCTGCTCTCCTTCAGCTTAAGACAAGATCAGACTTGGTGAGGAGAGAGATTGGGGTTTGAACACGTGTGGAGGACAGAGACCCAGGGTGGCCTCACATATGCAGGAACACAAATGATGACTTGAAGGAAATTTCAGGACTCTTTTTGCCTATGCTGATGTTCATGGAAGAAAAGGGTCCTTGAGGGGAAGGCTTGATAGACAGAGGCAGGTAGAAGGAGGGGGAGAGTTGATGGAAGCTTCTCTATGGCTCTGTGCACTGGTGCTTACCGGTGAATTAAAATGCATACCACGGACAAAACATGTGGGAGCTGTCCTGGCAACTTGATGCTGCTGCAGAATCCAAGAGACGTTTCATTTTTTGTTGTGTTTTATGATAATATCAGGTAGTGATTGATTGGAATTAAAAACTAAAAGAGAAAGCAAACAAAAACAAATTCCTGGTCCCACATCTAATGTAATTGAAATGCACTGATAAGAAACAGCACAGTGAATGCCCAGCCCTTGACTTACAGAGAAGAGCTCTAAACAGGAATTCTAAAGAAGATGAGGTGCAGGAAATGCTGTTTGAGGTTTTGAAGATAAAGCACAGCACAGTCAGGGAGAAACATCCTTGCAATTGGAAGGCCTGAGAGATGCAGGACATCTTGGCTTCCGAAAGGTGGTATTGGAGGACATCCGTGAAGATGATTTTCTGGGAATTGAGTATTCAGAGAGGGCATTGGCCATCTCAGCCACAGGTTGGTGTAAAACCAGAAGAAAAGTCTACCTATGCTGCTTCTGAACTGTTGGTGGACAAAATGATACAAACAAAAGGACCAGGATGGTGAAAAAGACATCTTCAAGGAGGGTCTGCAAGATGAATATGGGGGCAATTAAAAGAGCATCATTTCGCTTGCTAGAGTTAATTACTTCTTGCAGCAATCTGCCGAGCACTTGAAAAATCCCATGGACAGAGGAGTCTGGCAGGCTACAGTTCATGGGGTCTCACAGAGTCGGACACGAGTGAGCAACTAAGCACTCACAAATGCTGAGCACTTGTTGTATTCCAAACACTGTGCTAGGTGCTAGAGATGCTGCCATGGAGCAGATGAAGCCCTGGGATTAGAAGCCCAGAGTGTGGCAGGAGCAGAAGCTGCAGGAGGACACGCATCGTCCTGAAAGGGGCTTTGTGTCTTGCCCTAAGCGCAGCTGAGGGCCACAGGATTGTGCAGAGTGAGAAGTGCTATGCTTTCTGCAATTAAGAGTTTACTGTCAGCTGCCAGGAGATGTGGAGGCAGAGGCAGAGAAGAGCAGGATTAGGGAGGAGACTGCTGTGGGGGTTGAGGTGAGTAAGGATGGTGGTTTGGTGACTACAGTTTACGAGTGTAAGATGCCTCATGTTGGCTTTTGGCCTTTAGAAATATTGAGTTATCATGCTCATGGGGCATTCAAGTGGGATTATCTTACAGGCAATTGAAGTTGGCAGGGAAATTCTGCATTGAATAGAGAAACTAGAGAGAACAAGGGTTAGATGCTTTATCTTTGGTCTTTATGTAGAAATTCAGTTTGCCCCCTTACAGCAACCTTACAAGAAACTTGGAGCCAGAGTCACTCAGTTTAAGCTGCACTCAGATCCCTGACCCACAGAAACTGTGAAAAAACATTCGTCATTGCTTTAAGCTGTTAGGTTTTAAGGTAATTTGTCACTGAGCTCAAGACAATGAATACATTCACTGTCGATTAATAGGTTAAAGGAGAGTTTCTTTACAAAAAGGCTTGTCTAGGGTTGGAGTTCAGGTGGCTTGGTCAAAGAAAAGACAATTTTCCCAATGTCATTTGGAAGTGTAGTCATCTTTCCTGTGTAACTCACCACCTCTTTTGTGGTAAAGGGATATTTATGTAATTAGAGGGCAATGGTCCCCACTGAAATTAGAAAAGATTGCTGCTGTCAGCTTTTACTGTCCCTTGGCAAATCGCCCTTGCCTTCTAAGTGTACTAATCACAGAAGTTCTGAGACAGCTGTCCACAGTCAGGGCCTCTTATTCTTTACCCATTGGTGGGATGTTTCCATCAGATGTGCCTCCTGGCCCCAGATCCCCATTGGTCTGATTCATTAGTGGCTGTGACATAAGATTCCTGTGGAGATGACATACTGAGGGTGAGTGCAAGTGTGTATGTGAAGATCAGTCTGTGACTCCCGTCTTACAGACATGGTCTTCTCTGGAGTTTGGACCCACAAGTATGGACATTCACCCTCCAGGATTCCCAGAGACCACAGAGTGTACACAGCATAAGCCAGAAAAACATACATGAAATGGCAGGGGAGACATTTTTTTACCTTTTCCCTCTTAGGCTTTTTCCCAGACAGACCTGAGAATTCAACTGACGTGAGATAGATCACAGGAGAAAAGCATACAGATTTTGGTTAATATGGGTCTTACATAATATGGGGAGCCTTCATAATGAATGACAACCTGAAGATATGGTGAAACTACAAGCTTCCCTGGTGGCTCAGTCGGTAAAGAATCTGTCTACAATGCAGGAGACCTGGATTTGATCCTTGAGTCGGGAAGATCCCCTGGGGAAGGAAATGGCAACTCACTCCAGTATCCTTGCCTAAAAAAATCCCATGGACAGAGGCAGGCTACAGTCCATGGGGTTGTAAGAGTTGGACACAACTTAGCAACTAAACCACGTGCCTTTATATGAGCTTGAACAAGGAGAAGAAATTGTGGAAAAGTAACAAAATTATGTGAAGTGGGTGAAGTTACATAGGAGTTATTTTGACAAGGTCTGCTTATAGAGAATTTTTTTTTTTTTTTAATTGAAGTATGGTTGGTGTACAGTGTTGTGTTACTCCCAGGTGTAAAGCACAGGGACTCAGATCACTGGTGTTTTTCAGGTTATTTTCTTTTATAGGTTATTATAAATATCGAGTATAATTCTCTGTGCTACCCAGTAAGTCCTTGTTTATATACTCTGTATATAATTAGGTCCAATAATGCTTGTTGAATCTGAAAATGATCCAAATAAAATACATTATTCTCAAATACTGTGCTAGCCAAAATATTAATTCAGGTTTTTCTGTAAAATCTTACAGAAAACCCAACTAAACTCTTTGGCCAATTAATATAACCCAAACTACTCAGAAGCTTTCACATTTTAATAGAGGACCTGTGAAGGAAGGCTATTTAAGCCAAATGAAAGGCTATCAAATGGTGGAATTTCTGACAAGAGGAATATTAAATAGAAAAGAATCAAGGGTTTTGAAGTCAAGTGAAATTTGCTCAGTCATGTCCGACTCTGCGATCCCAGTCCGTGGAATTCTCGAGGCCAGAATACTGGAGTGGGTAGCCGTTCCCTTCTCCAGGGCATCTTCCCAACCCGGGGATTGAATCCAGGCCTCCTGCGTTACAGGCGGATTTTTTACCAGCTGAGACTTATCATGGTGCTCTTTAAACTACATCATCGGTGTACTTGTTTACTCATACGGTTGAGCAGGAGTAAGAGAATGGAGAAGTAAAGAATATACTTGGGAAAAAATACATATTTTTTTTTTTTACTAAATCAGGATAATTTTATTTATTCTCCCCTTATTAAAGGTGAGGAACTAACTGAATTAAGTGTGTGCTAGAATCATAACTGTCCTTTGAAATTTAATTGCTTGGGTGTATACAGAACAATTTAAAAAGCAGGCCAGAGAGAATCCTTAATGCATGCTGATGTAGCCAAACATTATAGGTTGTGCTTTTCATGTCATTCCACTTGGAAATTCTTCACCATAATGTGACATACCAAAATAACTTAGGCATGAAAAGCTTTTTTTTTTTTTTTTTTTCTCTTTAGCAAGAATGAACTGTGAAACATTATGTGCTTGGATATAAACTGAAATTATAGGACTCAAGAAGTAATTCCTCATCATAAATGCTAACTGTGAAGAGTGAAAAAGAATATCAAGTCTGCAAAGAGTGTGAGTTTCCATCTGAATGTTGAGATGCTGAACCAAATTATATACACACTTGGTTTGGATTGAAAATCAACTCATTTAGCACAGTGTCAATGGTTCTAAAAATGGCATGTTTCTTATTTTATACATATCATCTGCTCAATTTGCCTTTAATTTACTGTATAAGTAGTGTGACCTCATTTCATGGAGATGAAGACAACCTCAGATTCATTCAGAAGCAATAATTATGGATTGCAGAAGGAGAACATAATGAGAAGACCCTGTTTGCATAAAATTGCTATTTGAATGTTGGCTGCCAGTATTGGCTTTATCAGGATTTGACACATCTGCCAGCCTCAGCAAGGGCTCCAATGGGAAACAGGAATTTTAGTGTGAGTGTTGTCAAGGCCTATGAGGTTCATGGGGATGGGCATTTCAGCTAATGGAACAACTTCTCTTTTTGAAAATAGTATTATCACAGGCCTGTCAACTTACATTTATGAAGTTTATTTCTGTTCAGACTATAAAATGACCCTTTGAGGTCAGTACTATTAGTAGTGTTCCCGTTTGACAGATAAAGTAATCTGCCACAAATCATGCAGTTACGCAGTGGCAGAACTAAAACAACTAAATCTGAAAACAGAGGCCAAATTCACATTGTATTACCTCTTCTCTCTCTTTAATTATCTCTCTTCCATTCATGTATTAACCCATCCATCTATCTTTTTTTCTCACTCCTCAGTCTTCGCTCCATCTGCTCATTCACCCATGTTCTTCCTGTTTCTCTCAGGTATCATCATGTACCTCTCTGTCTCTATCTTTCTCCACATACTCTCTTTTTCTGACTGGGTCTCAGCCCCTGTGAGCTTTTGTCTTTCTGTTATTTCCTTACATTTTCAATCTATTAATATAATTATGTATGTATTATGTATCCATTTATATACCTACGCATATATGTTTTGTCTTTATTTCTTAATCCATCCATTCATCCATACACCCATTCATGACTTCTATATCCCAATATCTTTTTATGAACCTGCCAAATATTTTTCATTTTTCTCTCTGCATCTCTCTCTCTTTCTCTTGCTGTCACTTTTTCTATCCTCCACCGTTATCTCTCTCTCTCTCTCTTTCCTTTCTCTCTCTTTCTTCATTCAACATGCTTCTCATCCAAGTATTTTAGGCATATCTTTAACCCTTGCCCAAGGTCAAGAAATGAGTCACATGTGTCAAACGTGCATATCTTGCTAAAACAGTAAAACTTGTACATTTGACTAAAGGCTAACCCTCCTCAGTTTTCATTCCAATCCCTAAGAAAGGCAATCCAAAGAATGCTCAAACTACCACACAATTGCACTCATCTCACACACTAACAAAGTAATGCTCAAAATTATCCAAGCCAGGCTTCAATAATACATGAACCTTGAACTACCAGATGTTCAAGTTGGATTTAGAAAAGGCAGAGGAATCAGAGATCAAATTGCCAACATCCGCTGGATCATCGAAAAAGCAAGAGAGTTCCAGAAAACCTTCTATTTCTTCTTTGTTAACTATGCCAAAGCCTTTGACTGTGTGGATCACAATAAACTGTGGAAAATTCAGAAAGAGATGGGAATACCAGACCACCTGACCTGCCTCTTGAGAAATCTATCTGTGTGAAGGTCAGGAAGCAACAGTTAGAACTGGACATGGAACAACAGACTGGTTCCAAATAGGAAAAGGAGTACAACAAGGCTGTATATTGTCACCCTGCTTATTTAACTTATATGCAGAGCACATCATGAGAAATGCTAGGCTGGAGGAAGCACAAGCTGGAATTGAGATTGCTGGGAGGAATATCAATAACCTCAGATATGCACATGACACCACCCTTAGGACAGAAAGCCAAGAGGAACTAAAGAGCCATTTGATGAAAGTGAAAGAGGAAAGTGAAAAAGTTGGCTTAAAGCTCAACATTCAGAAAACTAAGATCATGGCATCCGGTCTCATCATTGCATGGTAAATAGATGAGGAAACAGTGGAAACAGTGGCTGACTTTATTTTTGGGGGCTCCAAAATCACTGCAGATGGTGACTGCAGCCATGAAATTAAAAGATGCTTACTCCTCAGAAGGAAAGTTATGACCAACCTAGACAGCACAATAAAAAGCAGAGACATTACTTTGCCAACAAAGGTCCGTCTAGTCAAGGCTATGGCTTTTCCAGTAGTCATGTATGAATGTGAGAGTTGGACTATTAAGAAAGTTGAGTGCCGAAGGATTGATGCTTTTGAACTGTGGGGTTGGAGAAGACTCTTGAGAGTCCCTCGGACGGCAAGGAGATCCAATCAGTCCATCTTAAAGGAAATCAGTTCTGAATATTCATTGGAAGACTGATGTTGAAGCTGAAACTCCATTACTTTGTCCACCTGATGCCAAGAGCTGACTCATTGGAAAAGACCCTGATGCTGGGAGAGATTGAAGGCGGGAGGAGAAGGGGACAACAGAGGATGAGATGGTTGGATATCATCACCGACTCAATGAACATGAGTTTGAGTAAACTCTGGGAGTTGGTGATGGACAGGGAGGCCTGGCGTGCTATAGTCCATGGGGTCGCAAAGAGTCGGACACGACTGAGCGACTGAGCTGAACTGAAAAGTTAACCCTGTTGCTACTTGATGAAAGACAAAAGTATTGAAAGAAAATTATCCATAGGACTCTCACGTTCCTATGCATTTTCTGCCCTTTGTTCCACAATATATTTTTGAGGATATTGGCATACTGAACAGCTTTAGAAGACCAAGATAGGTCTGCATGCATTCTTATAGAAATAATACAATATATTCCCTACATATGAACCTTCAAGTTGTGAACTTCCAAAGATGTGAACAGGCACTCGCATGTCCCATCACATAAGTTAGCTCATGTGTCTGGCATACTTGTCATATTTGCTCATCCTCTGCAAGTGGTTGAAGTTTTGTGTATTTTCTGCACAGTACTGTAGAGAGTACAGTAGTACAGTGTCTTTATTTCAAGCCCACGATGTCCGCAAGCAAACTTAAAAGCAGTGGTGATACTGCTGGCCCTGGTATGAGGAGAAAAAAAATGAGCTAATTTCCAGATATCACTGGATCATTTTTTTCAAGAGGGTGGATAAAATTGAATCCAGCAAGGAACCAGTACCTGCACCATCATCATCAGATGTGGGTGAAATGCTTGCTCTTGCCCTCCATCTCCTATTGCTGATCATCCTTCAGCTCTACCATCTCCCATCTCTCTCTTTCCTCCAATTAGTAACTCTTCTTGCCTGTTCACTTATGGCAGACCCTGTATGCCAGATGTTGTACTGTACTATGGTACTTTTCAAGTTAGTTGTACTGTAAGATTAAAAATGTTTATTTTTGTATTTGTTTTTATGTATTTATGTGAAAAGTATTACAAACCTATTATAGTACTGTGTATATATAGCCAATTATGTTAGTTGGTTACCTAGGCTAACTTGATTGGACTTTGTTGAGCAAACTGAACTTAGGGACACGCTTTCTGAATGGAACTAATTTGTATGTAAAGAACATACGATATCTACTTCCAGAGGAGAAGGCAAGCATCCTTACAATCCAGGATAAATGAGATCATGTCTCATTGAGCAAAGAGAGAGCATACCTACCCAAAAGGTAACTCAGGTTCTTTAAAGCCTAATGTTCCTTTCCTGCAATGTGACCTATTGCTTGAGCAGGCATCTCTAGGGGCCCATCTGTGTAGACTCTGTGGGGTTGGAGGTTAAGGAGAATACACACCAATATGTTGCCACTCATGCTGCGTGTGGTACTCTCAGTAGCAAGTCCTCTGTGTCTTCACGGGAGCCTCCTGCACTCTGCATGCTTCCAGAAGAGTGTGCTGGGCTAATGTGTCAGTTTGCAAGTGGCTAAAATCTTAGCCCTTCACAGCCTTGCCTCAATGCTCTGTGTTTTTTCACCCTGTCTCAGCACCATACTTGTCCTCAAAAGTTTATCTATAAATCTATTTACATACACACACACACACACACACACACACACACACACACACACACATATACATATTAAATACAAAAATATAAAAATTTAGTATCTTGAGAAGGAGAAAGTTTTAGCCAAATTTTCCAGCTTCCTATTTTCCATTAGGAAATGGCACCTATGTCAGTAGCAAACTCAGATATCCCTTGTTCTATTTGCGATTTTAATGAGGAAAGAAAGAATTTCCATCCAGGCCCTTCACCATGCCTTCTCTTCTGCACTTAATTTGGTGGGAAGGACTGAGCGTGTTCAAGCTTTGCCATCCTGGCTAAGCCAATGCAACTGAAGGATCACGTGTCAGTGTCACCTGGAGGGGTTAAACTCGGGGAAGCAGGACTCGATCAGATGCCTCTGGTGTCCCAGTTCACATTCTCTCAGCCTCACTTCTGATCCCAGGTGTCTGCTGCAAGCAGGTGCTTACCGATCTGGACTTACTTCCTACTTACCGTGTTTCATAAATTATGCCCCATGAGTCTTTCTATTCTGGGAATTCTCTGATGCCCCTAAAGCAAGCAACTGTCCACTCCCAGGCATCAGTGTGCTTCCTAGAAGCACAGAGCTGGTAGTGCCAGAGGACGGCTCTCAAATGTGGGGTATGGTGGGTGATGGGTGAATATTTTTCCCCATTGATTCTTAGGTGGAAAATTCTGAGTGACATCTATAAGCTGCTTAGAGAGCGCTTGAAAGCACCAAATCCAAGTGGCCCACAGCAGTGATCTCAACAAGATGCACCTCACATGGCTTTCCTCCCTTTCTTCCTTCTCCCGTTCCTCTCTCCTCATCTCTGGGATCATCTCTCAAGTGATCTGCCTGTACACACGTCCTTGCCTTAGGTTCTACTTCTGAAGGAAACACAGCTAATCTAAAGGTGAACTAGAAAGGCTCAAGTCTGTGTATTAGCTCTGCCGCTTTCTTCTGGGAGATTGAACTAGCTCTTTAAACTCTCTGAGTTACAACTTTTTCATTTGTAAGATGGGAAAATAATACTTACCTTGCATGGGTGAGGAATACTGATTATGAATAAAAAAAAATGTAGTCCTTTAGCACAGGGTCTGGCAGGGTCTCCGTGTTCAACAAATAGCAGCAATTATTGTTATTATAGCTGAGCAAATCCCAAGGGTGCTCTGGAAACTAGAGGTGCAGAGATCGTGATGTTCTGACTGCAGTGACTATCTGGGGACTGCTAAGCCAAAGGACTTTATTGCTTTAAGGACCCTGAATCACATGAATTATTTATCAATTACTGTTTATAGAGATGATTGCGTCCTAAGTAGCTTTTGTATTCTATAACGTTTTTAATGCACATGTTGAGAGAGGACCCATTTGGACAATTAAGCCATGTTGCTTTCTTCTTCATCTTCTCCTTAATTCTTTCTACCCTTGCTCCTTTCCTTGGTCCAATCAGTTAATCATTGTGCATTTGTGGCCTCACAGAGGGATGACACAGCAAAAATCTATCAGTTTAAAAGATTTGGGGATGGGGAAGATGAATTGGGAGACTGGGATTGACATATATACACTATTGATACTACACATAATATGGATGGCTAATGAGAACCTACCGTACCTCACAGGTAACTCTATTTAATGCTCTCTGCTGTTACCAAGGTGGGAAGGCAATCCAAACCAAGGGGAGGGATATGTATACACATAACTGATTCACTTCGCTGTACAGAAGAAACAAACTCAGCATTGTAAAGTGGTTATACTTCAATAATTTTGTTTAAAAAAAAAACTGGCACAAGAAGACGTGAATAAACAGAACAGAAAGTCTAAAAAAATATTCAATTCTTGTTTATGTATTTATTTAATGCAATAAACCTGGAGAAGAGGCCACAGCTTTGTAGAAAGTCTTCCCTCCCTTTTTGCACAGTAAGTGATTCTCATAGTATAAGGAAAGTCAGCGGCTTCCCAGGTGGTGCTGCTGGTAAGAACCCGCCTGCCAGTGCAGAAGACGTAAGAGACACAGGTTCAATTCCTGAGTTGGGAAGATCCCCTGCAGGAGGCTCAGCAACCCACTCCAGTATTCTTGCCTGGAGAATCCCATGGACAGAGGAGCCTGGCAGGTTGCAGTCCACAGGGTCACACAGAGTCGGACATGGCTGAAGCAACTTAGCACACATGCATGCAAGCAAAGTTAGAAAGATGGAGGTTCAAATGGAGAGGATGGTGAACTCACGGGTAGGACGGGAAACTGGATCAGAATGCCTCACCCTGCCCTCCAGAGTGCCCCTGGGTGAGCCCCATCTCTCTCCTCCCTAACTGCTGTGTGAAATATAAGTGAAATTCCACAAAGAGCCCAGAGCGCGGCAGTGAGCACTGAGTGCTTCCTGTGATGGGGAAATCTGTTAGTTGTTCTTCCTGTTGTCATCCACTGAGGATGCTTCAATAGCAGTTGGATTTCCAAATGGGTCCTTGAAACTTTGCTGTGTTAACATTCAATTTACATCATGTGGAATATTCCCTTTTCAGAATTCCAAGATTCCTAGAAGACCTGAAATGAAGGGTGGTTGCACGTGTGGAGTGCTCCACAAGCAACTATCATCTGATCCTGCAATCCTACTCCTGTGCATATATCCAGAGAAAACTATAATTTGGAAAGATACATGCACCCCAGTGTTTTCTACAGCAGTATTGACAATAGCCAGTATATGGAAGCAACAGAAATATCCATCGACATACGGATGGATAAAGAAGATGTGATATGTATATATATCTACTCATGTTGCTGCAAATAGCACTATTTCATTCTGTTTACAGCTGAGAAATATTCCACTATGCATATATATGTATATGTATGTATATACACATATATATCCATTGTGTGTGGAATATTACTCAGCTATAAAAAGAATGGAATAATGCTATTTGCAGCAATATGAGTGGACCTAGAAATTATCATATTAAGTGAATTAAGTCAGAGAAAGATGAGTATCATATGACATTGCTTATATATGGAATCTAGAAAAATTATAAAAATTAATTTATTTATAAAACAGAGAGACACATAGAAGACAAACACATGGCTATCAAAGGGGAAGTGAGGGAGGGATAAATTAGGCGTTTGGGATTTACATATACACACTACTACTGGTGGGTTGGGTGGAGTGGCATAGTGGAGACACTCATTCATTCATTCACCAATTTTTTATTGAGCTCTTCAGTCAGTTCAGTTCCATTCAGTCGCTCAGTCATGTCTGACTCTTTGTGACCCCATGAATCACAGCACGCCAGGCCTCCCCGTCCATCACCAACTCCCAGAGTTTACTCAAATGCATGTCCATAGAGTCGGTGATGCCATCCAGCCATCTCATCCTCTCTCTTCCCCTTCTCCTCCTGCCCCCAATCCCTCCCAGCATCAGGGTATCCTCCAATGAGTCAACTCTTCCCATGAGGTGGCCAAAGTATTGGAGTTTCACCTTCAGCACCAGTCCTTCCAATGAACACCGAGGACTGATCTCCTTCAGGATGGACTGGTTGGATCTCTATGTAGTCCAAGGGACTCTCAAGAGTCTTCTACAACACCACAGCTCAAAAGCATCAATTTTTCAGCACTCAGCTTTCTTCACAGTCCAACTCTCACATCCATACATGACCACTGGAAAAACCATAGCTTTGACTTGATGGACCTTTGTTGGCAAAGTAATGTCTCTGCTTTTTAATATGCTATCTAGGTTGGTCATAACTTTCCTTCCAAAGAGTAAGTGTCTTTTAATTTCATGGCTTCAATCACCATCTGCAGTGATTTTGGAGCCCAGAAAAGTAAAGTCAGCCACTGTTTCCACTGTTTCCCCATCTATTTCCCATGAGGTGATGGGACCAGATGTCATGATCTTAGTTTTCTGAATGTTGAGCTTTAACTGACCTTTTTCACTCTCCTCTTTCACTTTCATTAAGAGGCTTTTTAGTTCCTCTTCACTTTCTGCCATAAGGGTGCTGTCATCTGCATATCTGAGGTTATTGATATTTCTCCCAGCAATCTTGATTCTAGCTTCTCCTTCTTCCAGCCCAGCCTTTCTCATGATGTACTCTGCATATAAGTTAAATAAGCAGGGTGACAATATACAGCCTTGTTGTACTCCTTTTCCTATTTGGAACCAGTCTGTTGTTCCATGTCCAGTTCTAACTGTTGCTTCCTGACCTTCACACAGATTTCTCAAGAGGCAGGTCAGGTGGCCTGGTATTCCCATCTCTTTCAGAATTTTCCAGGGTTCGTGGTGATCCACACAGTCAAAGGCTTTGGCATAGTCAATAAAGCAGAGATAGATGTTTTTCTGGAACTCTCTTGCTTTTTTAATGATCCAGCAGATATTGGTAATTTGATCTCTGGTTCCTCTGCCTTTTCTGAAACCCGCTTGAACATATGGAAATTCACGGTTCACGTATTGCTGAAGCCTGTCTTGGAGAATTTTGAGCATTAGTTTACTAATGTGTGAGATGAGTGCAATTGTGTGGTAGTTTGAGCATTTTGGGGATTGCCTTTCTTTGGGATTGGAATGAAAACTGACATTATCCAGTCCTGCGGTCACTGCTGAGTTTCCCAAATTTGCTGGCATATTGAGTGCAGCACTTTCACAGCATCGGCTTTCAGGATTTGAAATAGCTCAACTGGAATTCCATCACATCCACTAGCTTTGTTTGTAGTGATGCTTTCTGAGGCCCACTTGACTTCACGTTCCAAGATGTCTGGCTCTAGGTGAGTGATCACATCATCATGATTATCTGGGTTGTGAAGATCTTTTTTGTGCAGTTTTTCTGTGTATTCTTGCCACCTCTTCTGAATATCATCTGCTTCTGTTAGGTCCATACCATTTCTGTCCTTTATCGAATCCATCTTTGCATGAAATGTTCCCTTGGTATCTCTAATTTTCTTGAAGAGATCTCTAGTCTTTCCCATTCTGTTGTTTTCCTCCTCTTTCTTTGCACTGATCACTGAGGAAGAATTTCTTATCTCCATATGTCAAACGCTGTGCTGTGTACTGGCCATATAATAGAAGTTTTGTCCTCATGGAACAACCAATTCATTGAGGTGATTGGTGTTTACATAATCACAGAACTAACAACTGAAGGTTGCAGTGGCTTCAGTGATAGAAAGCAAGGAGCTGGGACAGCTTGAGAATATTCTCCAGGAAAGGGAAGGTCACAGAAGACAACTTTTGTAGGGCCATGGTGCTATCCAGGACAGCCAACTCAAGTTCAAAGGAGTAGGGACTCCTGAGCAAGAATTAGAAGCTCTTGTGAAGAAGCAACATAGGGCAGCTTCATGGGCAAGAAAGCTGAGTACTGAGAATGCAGCTTACTTTGAAAATAGGCTCCAAGTTTTCTCTTTCTCTGGCCTAGATCACTGCTGCTGATTCATGCATGGTGTCTACCTGCTCCTCTATCAGATGTCTCCTTCCTTCAGCTCTCTCATATTCTTGTCCTGAGGCTCTCCTGGCCTTTCTCGTATGCTGGATTATATAGTAGCATGAGTGTATGGATTGTCCCTTCCTGGGCATCAAGCTTCTTGAGAACAACAGCACATCCTGTAAATTCTGGACACATATGAATACATGACAGCAATGACCTGTAAGAAGAATATTACTAGTCCTATTTGTCAAATAAGGAAACAAGGTCACAGTGGTTTAATAATTTGTCTATTATCACCCATATGATATGTGGCTATTTCCAGATCTCAAGTTCCTTTAGAGCAAAAACTTATGTTAGAAAAACTTATGTCTTGTTTACATTTTTGTTTGCATGTATGCAAAGCAGAAATAAGGTATAGGTTAGGTTATGCTACAGTAACAAAAATACCTCAAATATCACTGGTTTACAGTACCAACAGTCGACTTCTCATTCAGGCTGTATGTGAATTACAGATCAGCAGTAGATTCTGCATATTGCTATTAACCGATGGAGCAGTCTTCATTGTGAGCATTGCTTCTCGCCACGTCTAAGAGAAAAACAGAGCTCTACAATGCATGGCAGTTAAATATTCCAGGCTGAGAGTGACACAATGTCACTGCAATTCATAACTCATTGATCAGAACCCGTTATATGTCTAGAATATTCAAAGGCAGGACATTTGGAAAGCTAATGGTTTCCACAGAGAAAATGATTTGTATTCCTTTTATGTGGTCATTTACTCATCAATTATTTATCAGATACTTATCTGCCAGGACCAGTGGCTATAACAGTTTATTATTAAGTTATTGGTTCATAAAAATCACAGCAGCTCAGTGACATACAATATAAGCATTTATTTTTCTTTCATGCATATGTCGTATGGCTAGGATCTGGCTGTTCTAGCTTGAGTTCAGTTGAGCAATACTTCAACTTACAGGTAGCGCAAGTTGTTTGAGTCTTCTACGTATTACCTACATCCTCCTGGAACCAGTTCCCTGAGGCATGTGCTTCTCATAGTAATGGCAGAACTATAATAAGGGCAAGTAGAATCATACAGTGCCTCTTAAAGCCTTGGCTTAGAGCTGCCAGACTATCACTTCTGCCACATTCCATTGATCAAAGCAGTCTCATGACCATACACTGGTGAGGAGCCTGCCTGGCGCTGGAGCGACCTTAAGGAGGTATCCCACATCCAAGGGCAAAGGAGAAGCCCTGGAAAGATGGTAGGAGGGGCAAAATCACATTTAGAATCAAACCCCATACCTGCCAGAGATGCTCAGAGGGTTCAAACAAACCATGTGTGTCTCAGGGCCCAGAGACCCCACAGAGACTGAGACAGAACTGTGTCTGAGTGTCTCCTGCAGAGGTATGGGTCAGCAGTGGACTGCTGCAGGGGCAGGGGATCTGGGTGCAGTAGACCTGGGTATGGCATAAGCCCTCTTGGATGAGGTCGCCATTAACCCCACCAGAAAGCTGTCAGAACTTACACAGGACTGGGGAAACAGACTCTTGGAGGGCACATACAAAACCTTGTGTGCACTAGGACAAAGGAGAAAGGAGCAGTGACTCCACAGAGACTGACCCAGACTTGCCCAAGAGTGTCCAGGAGTCTCTGGTGGAGGCATGGGTCGGCAGTGGCTGGCTGCAGGGTTGGGGGCACTGTGTGCAGCAGTGACTGCATGGGACCTTTTGAAGGAGGTGGCCATTAACTTCATTACCTCCACCATAGTTTGGCGCCAGATAAATAACAGGGAGGGAACACAGCCCCACCCATCAACAGAAAATTGGATTAAAGATTTACTGAGCATGGCCCCGCCCATCAAAACAAGACCCAGTTTCCCCCTGTCAGTCTCTCCCATCAGGAAGATTACATATGCCTCTTATCCTTCTCCATCAGTGGGCAGATAGAAAAAAAAGCAGTCACAGAAAATGGACCTTCTGATCACATGGACCACAGTCTTATCTTACTCAGTGAAACTATGAGCCATGCCGTATAGGGTCAACCAAGATGCATGGATCATGGTGGAGAGTTCTGACAAAATGTGGTCCACTGGGAATGGCAAACCACTTAAGTATTCTTCCCTTGAGAACCCCATTAACAGTATGAAAAGGCAAAAAGATAGAACACTGAAAGATGAACTCCCCAGGTCGGTAAGTGCCCAATATGCTACTGGAGATCAGTGGAGAAATAACCCCAGAAAGAATGAAGAGACAGAACCAAAGCAAAAACAATACCCAGTTGTGGATGTGACCAGTGATAGAAGTAAAGTCCAATGCTGTAAAGAGCAATATTGCATAGGAACCTGGAATGTTAGGTCTATGAATCTAGGCAAATTGGAAGTGGCCAAACAGGAGATGGAAAGAGTGAACAAGGACATTCTAGGAATCAGCCAAATAAAATGGACTGGAATGGGTGAATTTAGCTCAGAAGACCATTATATCTACTACTGTGGGCAAGAATCCCTTAGAAGAAATGGAGTAGCCATCATAGTCAATAACAGAGTCCAAAATGCAGAACTTGAGTACAGTCTCAAAAATGGCAGAATGATCTCTATTCATTTCCAAGGAAAACCATTCAATTTCACAGAAATTCAGGTCTATGCCCCAACCAGCAATACTGAAGAAGCTGAAGTTGAACAGGTCTATGAAGCCCTACAAGATCTAGAACAAACACCCCAAAAAGATGTCCTTTTCATTATAGGGGACTTGAATTAAAAAGTATAAAGTCAAGAAATACCTGGAATAACAGACAAATTTGGCCTTGGAGTACAGAATGAAGCAGGGCACAGGCTAATAGACTTTTGCCAAGAAAACACACTGGTCACAGCAAACATCCTCTTCCAACAACACAAGAAAAGAGTGTACACATGGACATCACCAGATGGGCAATACCAAAATCAGATTGATTATATTCTTTGCAGCCAAAGATGGAGAAGCTCTATACAGTCAGCAAAAGAAAGACCAGGAGCTGACTGTGGCTCAGATCATGAACTCCTTACTGCAAAATTCAGACTTAAATTGAAGACAATACAGAAAACCACTAGACCATTCAGGTATGACCTAAATCAAATCCCTTATGATTATACAGTGGAAGTGACAAATAGATTCAAGGGATTAGATCTGATACACAGGGTGCCTGAAGAACTATAGACAAAAGTTTATGGCACTGTACGGAAGGCAGTGATGAAGACCATCCCCCCAAGGAAAAAAAAAAGCAAAAAATCAAAATGACCTCTGAGGAGGCCTTACAAGTAGCTGTGAAAAGATGAGAAGCAAAATGCAAAGGAGAAAAGGAAATATATACCCATTTGCATGCAGAGTTCCAGAGAATAACAAGGAGAGATAAGGAAGCCTTCTATGCAAAGAAATAGAGGAAAACAATAGAATGGGAAAGACGAGATTTCGTCAAGAAAATTAAAGATACCAAGGAAATATTTCATGCAAAGATCGGCACAATAAAAGACAGAAATGGTATGGACCTAACAGAAATAGAAGATATTAAGAAGTGGTGGCAAGAATACACAGAAGAGCTATACAAAAATATCTTCATGATCCAGATAACCACAATGGTGTGATCACTTACCTAGAGCCAGACATCCTGGAATGCAAAGTCAAGTGGGCCCTAGGAAGTATCACTATGAACAAAGCTAGTGGAGGCGATGAAATTCCATTTGAGCTATTTCAAATCCTAAAAGATGATGCTGTGAAAGTGCTGCACTCAATATGCCATCAAATTTGGAAAACTCAGCAGTGGCCACAGGACTGGAAAATGTGTCTTCATTCCAATCCTGAAGAAAGGCACCTCACAATTGCACTCATCTCACTTGCTAGCAAAGTAATGCTCAAAATTCTCCAAGCCAGGCTTCAACAGTACATGAACCATGAGCTTCCAGATGTTCAAAGTGGATTTAGAAAAGGCATAGGAACCAGAGATCAAATTGCCAACATCTGTTGCATCATTGAAAAAGCAAGAGAGTTCCAGAAAAGTGTCTACTTCTGCTTTGTTGACTATGCCAAAGACTTTGACTGTGTGGATCACAACAAACTGTGGGAAATTCTTCAAGAGATGGAAATACCAGACCACCTGACCTGCCTCCTGAGAAATCTGTGTGCAGGTCAAGAAGCAACAGTTAAAATTGGATATGGAAAAACAGACTGGTTCCAAATTGGAAAAGGAGTACATCAAAGCTATATTATTGTCACCCTGTTTATTTAACTTATATGCAGTGTACATCATGAGAAATGCTGGACTGGATGAAGCAGAAGCTGGAATCAAGATTGCTGGGAGAAATATCAATAACCTCAGATATGCAGATGACACCACGCTTATGGCAAAAAGCGAAGAAGAACTAAAGAGCCTCTTGATTAAATTGAAAGAGGAGAGTGAAAAAATTGGCTTTAAGTTCAATATTCAGAAAACTAAGATCATGGCATCTGGTCCCATCACTTCATGGCAAACAGATGGGGAAACAACTGAAACAGTGATAGATTTTTATTTTGCAGGGGGCTCCAAAACCACTGCAGATGGTGACTGCAGCCATGAAATTAAAAGACGCTTGCTCCTTGGAATAAAATTTATGACCAATCTAGACAGCATTTTAAAAACCAGAGATGTTACTTTGCCAATAATGGTCCATCTAGTCAAAGCTATGGTTTTTCCAGTAGTCAAGTATGAATGTGAGAGTTGAACTATAAAGATAACTTAATGCCAAAGAATTGATGCTTTTGAACTGTGGTGTTATGAAGACTCTTGAGAGTCTCTTGTACAGGAAGGGGATCCAACCAGTCCATCCTAAAGGAAATCAGTCCTGAAGATTCATTGGAAGGATTGATGTTGAAGCTGAAACTCCAATATTTTGGCCAGCTTGTGCGAAGAACTGACTCGTTGGAAAAAACCCTGATGCTGAGAAAGATTGAAGGCGGAAGAAGGGGATGTCAGAGGATGAGATAGTTGGATGGCATCACCAACTCAATGGACATGAGTTTGAATAAGTTCCAGGAGTTGGTGAGGGAAGGGGAAGCCTGGTGTCCTGCAGTCCTTGGGGTTGCAGAGTTGGACACAACTGAACAACTGAACTGAACTCAACATGGCCATACTGAACAGTCAAGGTACAGAGACAAATAATCAACCTCTCCTGGGATAAACTGCAGAGCAAAGATTCTTAAAAAGAGAGTTAACTGGTAATAGTAATGTAATCAATGCTGCAGTGACCAGAATGAATCTTAATTTTGTATAGCTTACATTCTATAGGAAAAGGATTGATAAATAAAGTACATAAAGCTAGACAGATGTAGCTGCTAAGGAGAAAAAAGTAAAGCCAAGAAGAGGGTTAGAAAGAATAGAAGAGATTATAGTGGCCAGCATTTTAGAAGATTGGCCAGCAAAGTTAACTTCACAAAATAAAATGACAATTAAGAGCTTTCTTTTGATATCATGTATCATGTGACAATTGATATCACATATTATGGGAATTAAATGAAGAAATGTCATCAAGGAGGAGGGTATTTTCAACCTTGTTCAACATGGCTGAAATGTCAAGGATTAGGGTATATAATTGTTGGGTTGAGTGACATGCAGACCATTCAAGATCTTGTGAGAAAAAGATTCACTGGTATAATGGAACAAAAAACACTGTCAAAAGAATTTAATAAAGAATGGGATGGAAGACATTGGTTACAGTAGATAAAGTCACTATATATGGAGATATAAATATACCTCCTACATATATAAGGAAAAGTAAAATTTTGTTTTACTTGTTTGCTGGAGGTTGATTAAGGGAGGGGATTAAGGGAGAATCATTTTCTTTGTAAATGGGTCTCATAATTATGAGACCAATTAAAGCAAGGAAAAATAACAATACAGAAGAGAGGGAGAAAATTGCTGAACTAATGGCCTTGAGCATTGAGAAGTATAGATTCTATGCAGAATGAAAGGTGTGTGCTGTATCTGGAAGCATGGCTTCTTCATCCACATGGTCTAGAGGGAGGACAGAGGACCTGGGGACAAAGACAGGTAGGTGAGAGATATTTCAATGGGGGCCAGGGGCTTCTAGTCTCTCAGTGAGGAGAGAAACATCTACCCATTGTCCAAAGTCAGTTCTCTTACCTCATTCTAGAGTAACACCAATCAAACATATCTCAAAGTCATACTAATGTTGTAGTTCCGAACAATGCGTTGGAAATCTCAACCCAGAGAGGGACATTGGGCCCACATAGAAGTAACTGTGGACATCCATAGCAGAGGTGGCCTGCAGGTAATTTTGTGACTTGGGACAGCAGGGATGCTGAGGGTTCAGATTCCTGGTGTTCTTTCAGGAGAAGCTCTTTCATACCAGAGTTACTGTCCCAAGTCACAAAGACTACCTCTGTTTTGGACGTTCACAATTAGACTCGTTTTTCTGCTTTTTGCGGGTCTCAGAAGGAAGTAGTTTGTTTAAGGAACTCCATTGGACTCTAGGGGATAAATGTGGATTGCTTTCCAATCCAAGATACTGACAACCCACTTCCCAAGAGTTGTTAGAACTCAGTCCACTGTTGAAAATATCATTTTGAAGTTCCCCCATCAACTGCTTTGCTTATAGCTTTGTATGGCTTTCATGTGCTCTAAATACCGATCTCTTGCCTCATATCTTCCAGTTAATTCAGAAGCTACCTTTCTGAAAATGTCTTTTCCTTATGCCACTAAATTAAAAGTCAACAATTAAGTGATATTTTAGAACACTTATCTGCCCTTCTATACTATCATATTTGAGAGCAGAGACTGCTCCATTCTTTGAGGCATACTGTGAAGCCCCACCTTACACAAAGAACTTCATAAATTAATACAGGATAACTTTTTTACTTCCGCTCAAGCATAATTAAAATTTGGTTAAGAAAAGACTACATGAGCAAGAGTTAAAGGTTAACAGAAAGTCTGTTTAGAACAATGGCAAATGTCAACTAATTATTAAAAGACATCTTTTAATTTGAAACTCTGTTTTTTAAATTATTTTATGACAGTTTATGTTTAATTTTACCTGCTTCACCCCTGGCTGCTGATGACAGATTTCTGTTTTAATTAGGCAGTCAATAATTACTGCAAATGTGTTGAGGCCATTATTTATTTATTTGTGTTCTCTTTGCTCTCTTGGAATTGTACGTGAGCAGCCATGGGGTATCATCAAGCTTTCCTGCAAGTGGCAGTGATACATGGCCAGATAATTAGTGCCTGCCAAATGATAGAGACTCATGTGACTCCCTGCAACCTTGGTGTCTAAGGCATGTTAAACAGGGGATAAAGCCTCTGGCAGACACACATGAGGTGATGGCTTAGACTTTGAATATCTTTATTCTCTGTCCCTGTCCATATGGCAAAAGCTAATCTATTCTCTGTAATAGTTTTTGGTGACTCAGCAAAGCACCCTTTTGCTTACTATCTTAAACAGCAACCATTTTGTTTGCACATGATTCTGTAGGTTGATAATCTGGCCTGGGCTTAGCTGGGTGGTTCTTCTGGCCTTGCATGGGATCATTTAGATCAATCATATTGTCTGGGGCTGACCATTTCAAAATGACTTTCACTGTGATAGCTTATTTTGACTCCACATGTCTCTTACCACATGGTGAGCAAGGGCAGAATGCCAAGAAAGAGTAGAAGAAATAGATCCTTCCAAGGTCAAGACTTGGAACAGGCATGCTGTTATTATTAACTAAGACAAATCTCAAAGTCAATAAGACTTAGAGACAAGGGAAATAGATTCCACATATTGATTCAAGGGGCTGGAAAATTATATCCATGAAAGAGGCTTGGATACAGGGAGATCATTTTTGTGATCTTCCACAGCAGCTGAAATATAATTTATTTAAAAACTCTACATGAGTAAGCCCTTTATTTAAATCTCCTGGTGCTAAGAACTCTAAATTTCTGTAGATTTTGTATTGGAGTCAGAAGTAGGGCCTGGTTTTTCTATGCAGAATGTAGTCTTCCTGAGATGGATGATAGACTATGACTTCTGAATGAGAGCTGTTTGTGCTGACATTACCAGTTTGGAGGCAATTGTGAGGCTCCAGTAAGGAAAACCAAAATGATAGTTGAACGGTTCCCCAAATTCTGAATAGAGTCAAGTATATCTTTCTTCATCATTTCCTTTTCCCTCTGGGCATATGATACTCCATCTCTGGCCCTGTCTTTACCTAAATTGACCATAGTTATATCTGTGACGATACCTAATAACTAAAGTGCTAAAAATATATAAATATATTTCCATTTATACATGGGTCTATTGATATTCCAAAGGCTTCAGAAGGCAAAGTCATAAAACTATTATGATGGAGGGACAGCTGTAAGGCTCAGGCATTTGAACAGAGTGCTCCACCCAGCTCCTAGACAATGTATCTCTCCTTTTATCCTAAGCATTGCATGGTCTCATATTGTCAATTCTGAATTCTGATGGGTAGAATGTTCTGTAAGGCATTTTCCACATACATTAAATAGAGGGTAATGTTGGAGATGATGGCAGGATGGCATCTAGTGCTAACTGTGCCCAGTAGCATCTTGTTTAGATGTTTTGACCGTAGGCTGTGCTTCTTTCTGTCCTGCCTTCCTCGAGCCCTGCCATTTCTGCAAACTCTATGTGCCATACATCCTGGTAATTCTTAGAACTACTTCATAATAAAAATCCTTCTCGCTGATAATCCTCCTGGCTAATAAATTCCACTTCTGCTAAATTAACCAGAATCACTTTTAGTTGCTTGCAACTAAGAACTCTATTGATTGATTTTTAAACATTTTCCTTCAATTCCCTTGGGCCTCTCTTAATTATTAAGCAAAGTATTTATTTTGGGGATGAGGTGGCAAGCCGGGGCTTAAAGCCACCCTGGAATAGGTTCATAATGATGTTTCAGTGCAAAGAAATGAAAAGCAGTGGTGCCCTGCTCAGATTCCTGCTTCTGGGCAGATCTCACCTTCTCCAGATGCTGTGTGTATTGATGGCCATGAGTTCACAGCTTCCCTCCCCACTCCTCACCCCTCAGGTAAAGAATTATCCTCAGCTCTCAGAACACCTTATGTCTTCCCCACCCTCACCCCCAGGCACCTCATAGCCAAGGATGAACGGATGCGAGGGTAGAAAGGCCAATGCCCTTGTCTCGGGGGGCCCAGCTCAGTAGAGCTTCAGAAGCCCTGAGGCATCATGCCAAGGCCAGACTCCAGCTGAAACCAAGTCTCTGCTTCACTCCATCCCTGCCCACTTCTCCTGAGACCTCTTTCTCAGTGACCCACATTCACCTGAATCCCTGGCTTTCGCTCTGCTTCAAGGAGAGCCAGGCCAAGGCTGCAGACTGAGAGCTGGGGCAGAAACAGTGGTGGGATCTGATTGCTGCATAGCAGCTAACCTCAGAAATTAGCGTCTCACCGGGTGGTGCAGTAGTGAAGAATATGCCTGCCAATGCAGGAGACAGGAGATGCAGGTTCTCTCTGTGGGCTGGGAAGATGCCCTGGAGGAAGAATTGGAAATCCACTCTAGTATCCTTGTCTGGAGAATCCTGTAGACAGAGGAGCCTCAATCCACTTTAGTAAGTATTCTTGCCTGGAGAATCCCATAGACAGAGGAGACTGGCAGGCTACAATCCACGGGGTCACGAAGAGTAAGACACCACTGAGTGACCGAGCACTATCAGAATCTAAAACAATACAGGATGATTTCATGCTCACTTCAGCTCCATAGGGGTTTGTAGCATTAGGCAGTCATTCCAAGACCCAGGTCCTCCTCTCTTGTGGTTTACCCCATCTCTAGATCCTCAGCATCCTCCCTGCTTGGGGGGGAGGCAGGGAGGATTCTCTCCCCTATTCTGGGAGTACTGACCTCATTTTCACTCACATTTCATTAAGCACAACTTAAATACATCTGCAAGGGAAACATGGTGAGGCTCTGGGCTCAAACGAGAGAGGAAAGCATGGGGGAGGTTCCTGGGGGCTGAACGCAGGAGAGATGTGTGGGGAAGTGCAACTGAGCAGGACCGTATGAGGTCTTCCTGGGACAGGCCGTCACCCATATCCTCTGCTTTAGCTCCTTCCCAAGTCTTTAGACAACAGTCTTTGATGCACATTTCCTGAGTTGTTTTGCAGAGGTGAAAACCCTCCACCAAATAAAAGATGTTAACTACTTGATGACCATGAGCACATAGCCCCAGGCCTTTGGGCATCTAAGGACTGATAATGTTTACCCCCATGACACCACCCTGTTCCCTCACCATCACCCAACTGGGGAACTGTGCACAAGCGGATCACATACCTTGCAACCTCACTTTCTCACCTGGCTTTTAAAAATGCTTCATGGAAACTCTTTGGGGAGCCTGGGACTTTGTAGAGCATAAGCCACCAGTCCACTTGCCTGACCCTGCAATAAACCTTTCTCTGCTACAAACTCTGGTCTTTCAGTCTGTTTAGCCTTACTGTGCATCAGGCGCATGAACTTGCACTAACAATTTCGCTAACAGAAGCAGAGCTAGGAAGCTGTAGTACTTGAAAATACCACCTAGCTGTAGCTCAGGTTGCCAAACTGACAAAATAGGGCCTGTTTGGGGGAGTGAAAAGATGTAATTTTAATAATGAAGCCAAGATCCCAAAGGTAAAATGGGGCTATTTCAGGAAAGTAGGGTCATCAGATCTGTAGCTGACTCACAAGATGTCAAGAAATGACTGATTCTTACCATGTGGGCGATAAAAAAAAAAGAAAGAAAGAAATTTCTTTCTGCTGCTGCTGCTAAGTCGCTTCAGTCATGTCCGATTCTGTGCGACCCCATAGATGGCAGCCCACCAGGCTCCGCCATCCCTGGGATTCTCCAGGCAAGAACATTGGAGTGGGCTGCCATTTCCTTCTCCAGTGCTTGCAAGTGAAAAGTGAAAGTAAAGTTGCTCAGTTGTGTCCGACTCTTCACGACCCCATAGACTGCAGCCTACCAGGCTCCTCCGTCCATGGGATTTTCCAGGCAAGAGTACTGGAGTGGGGTGCCATTGCCTTCTCCAAAATTTCTTTCTACTGGGAAGCAAAACAACACAGCTGAGTTAAAGGGAAAGCGAGCCAGGAAGCAGAGTTTGTGACCTTCCCAGGAAGTAACTGAGGTACATCCCTCCCCAGCACCTCAGAATATTGTGTCTAAAGGGCACAAGGTCTCCTCCCACTTCAGGCCCTTCCTGGCTTTCTCTTCTCTGCTCATGTCCCTCAGCGATAGAAAGCTGGCATTAACACCTGCTCGGTGGTCTCTGCCCATTCCCCCAGCTCTTTCATCTGAAGAACTAGGAGAGTGACGCTTCTAGTGTAAACATCTTCTGATTCTAGAAGACTGAGTGTTGCAGGAAGGGGGACCCCTTCCAGGGCCCAAAAGGGGGCTCTTGTCTGACACTCAGAAATGAATTGTCTGAGGAGACACATGTGCTGGCAAAGCAAGAGACTTTATTGAGAAGCGGTGCCTGGGTGGAGGGCAGGAGGGTAAGGGAACATTGGCTCGCAGTCTTGGGTTTTATAGTGATGGGGTTAGTTTCCCGGTTGCCTCTGGCCAATCACCCAGACTCAGGGTCTTCCTGCTGGTGCACACGTTGCTCACGCTCAACCAGGATAGATTACAATGAGGAGGATTCTGGGAGGTGGCAGGACATGTGCATCTCCTTTTGACCTTTCCAGAATTCTTCTGATTGGTGGTGGCTTCTTAGGTCCATGTTCCTTTTCAGGACCTCCTATTGTTAAATAACTCAGATGATTAATGTAGTGCCTGGCTAGGGTAGGTGATTTCAGTCAGTGTTTCCCCTAACAAGAGGCTTGGTGGGGACAAGAGAGAATCTACCCTTGCTGGGAAGAGTTGGGGATACAGCTGTGGGAAGGAGCCATAGGAGAGCCAGGCTGGGTTGTGTGCCTTCTGACGGCTGGAGGGAGCTGAGGACCCAGCTCAAGAACTGGAGGAGGAGGGGGACAAGGACAAGGAGGAGGGCAAGGAGCATGGTAGGAACGGTCTGCAGGCGTCCCGACTCTCTGTCAGCGCCTTTCCACGTGTGTGGAATGTATGAGAGAGATCAGAGGTTCCACCACTCAGATCCCCGCCTCCTCAGGGCAATGCTCCCACTCTCAGTTGTCAGAAGTGTCAGCCGTTGACTGCTCATAATGGGGGGCGGGGAAGCTGGAAATTTGCCCTCATCCTCAGGGCACTGCGTTGCCCAAGGCTAGGCAGCTGCAGTAATCACTGCCAAGTGTAGGAACCAGGGCCCGGACACCTTCACCTTAACTGGGTCAGTTGAGGAGACTACCAGCTCCAGAGCTCCCCAGAGGTTCAACGAGGCTCCTCTGTAACTGCACAGGTCAGCTGTCTGCTAGCCTCCCCTTTCTCACTTCCTTACAGGTATCTCTGGTGAGTCTGTCTCCCCATCTCAGAACCTATTCCACGGGATGGGATTGAAGACACTCTGAAACTTCACATCTAAATAGAACCCTCATGCTGAGAACACAAAATTTCAAGGCAAATTCTAAAGCCCCCATCTCCGGCCCCAACCACTATTTCCTAGTTTCTTCCTGTCCAGACATCTCCCCGCATTAGGGTCAGGAGAGCCCTGGAGCGGGGGACCACAGAGGGCTGTGAGGCAGCCCCCCACAGCTTCCTCATCTGCTGCAGCTCCTCTTCCATCCACCCTCTCTGCCTTCTATTAATGCTCATTGGAGATCTTAAAATAGACCTTTTTCATCTTTGCTAAGGCCTGTAACACACTTCATCAATTTCTTCTCTCACACTTTTTAAAAAAAAATTTCTGCTGCCTAACTGGTTTTTCTTATGTTTAGAAAAAAACTCAGAAGTGTGTGTGTGTATTATGTGTGTGTGTGTGTGTGAGAGAGAGAGATACAGCAAATGTGTAGTCTTTTAGGCATTTAGAACTCAGACCATCAGGGAAACAAAAGTGTGACATGGTGGGCCTTCCTGTCTCCACTTTATGAATGATCCAGGTACTTCTGTGGCCTGGGTGTCACCCGGCTATGCCTTTGACATGCTCTGAATCCATGAACATCTTCTCTCAAACTCTGCATTATTCTTTTTCTTTTATTTTTATTTCTTAATGTTTTCATTTATATTGGAGTATAGTTGGTTATCAGTGTTGTGTTAGTTGCAGGTGTACAACAATGTGATTCAGTTATGCATGTGTCCTTTTTCAAATTCTTTTCTTGATTAAGTTGTTACACAATATCGGGCAGTTCTCTGTGCTCTACAGTAGGCCCCTTGTTGATTATCCATTTTTAACAGACCAGTGTGTACATGTCCATCCTAAACATGTTAGAGAATTTGAGGCTGCATTGTTTTTTAAGGTTCCAGGGGCTTGGGAGGCCGCCCACAATCAGAGACCCCATTTTCTCCCACAGATTACAATGAGCACAAAATCCACAGGCTGCCCTTCCATGGGGAGATCCTTCCAACCAAGCCATTTTACTGGAGATAGAACTTGGGACAGTGATTCATACTGTTGGAAAAGACAGTTGCTGACTTCCAGCATGCGATGAGCCCAATGCCCTCATGGTGTGAAGGCATAAGACACACCTTCACACACCATTTCCAGTCTTTTACAGTCTGTTGCACAATTGTCAATTCTATGCTTTCAATCCTTTTGTTAAGAGTCTATTTCTGGAATCATATATTTAACATCTCCTTTCAAGGTGCATTTCGCGTTCCACAGGAGTGGTGTTCCTGAACCAGGACACATGTCAGCTTCTTCTCCTGTGACTCTGACGTTCCCCGAAACTTCTCTGCCTTCCAGAGAGTTTGAGAAATGAATTTATGAACCAGTTGGCCCATAGGTTACAGTGAATTTCTTACATTGCCATGGCCCCTGTGTCTCTCACACTGCGGCTGTTTGGGCTGGTCTGTTTTTTCTTTCTTGTCTGGGTTCAATGTTCCATTCTTTCTCCAGCTTCTAGGAGAGATAGAGTCACCCCAAATGCATGCAAGGTATAGATCCACTGTCCCCTGGGGCAGGACAGCAGGCCCCCTCTCTCCCTGGCTTCATTCTTGTTCCTGTTTTTTTCTCTTAAGAGTTTCATTGTGGCTTTGTGTCCCTTCCAGAAACCCCTGTCCTTCAGAGGTGACCACAGGAGAATGGTCTTAGCTGTCTGCTATCTTTGCTACTTTAAAAGAATATAACTTGCCTTCTTCCTTATCTGCCTTGGGGCTCTATAAGACTTTATGTCTGGTCATTGCCTCCAATTAACCTTGGACTTCAAGAACTCCTGCCCCACAAAGTGTCTCAATCAAATTTAAGAGTTTGCAGGTAATAATGAGCACGGGAGAACTCATATTTCAAGGAATTTCCAATAAATACTGAGCTTCCCTAACACAAAGTGTCTTTCTTATTCATGCTTATACCTTTACAACCTATAAGATTTCCTTGTATAACGTGGCCATTCATTGGGTTGATTGAATTAATAACCCTATGAAAGTGAAATCGCTCAGTTGTGTCTGACTCTGCGACCTCATGGACTGTAGCCTACGAGGCGCCTCGATCCATGGAATTTTCCAGGCAAGAGTACTGGAGTGGGTTGTCATTTCCTTCTCCAGGGGACCTTCCCAACCCAGGGATCGAACCTGGGTCTCCCACATTGCATGCAGACGCTTTACCGTCTGAGCTACCAAGGAAGCCCTCAGAGAATTAATTTATAAGGCAAAGTGTCCTCTTTAATGGGAATGAAAAAATTCTTTTTCAAATGTGATGATACATGTGTGCTTTTGTGTCTGGGGATTTTCTTAAGTATGACTAGATGAAATGGACTTGATTACTCAGTAGGAAAGATAACCTGAATCTTTTCCATACGGAGGTTGGCTGTGACTTTCTCTCTGGAGAAAGAGGTTTTGCTAGGGAAGCAGTAGTAGGTTGTGTTAAAAACCTGCTCTTGTGTCACAGACAGAATTGTAGGAGGTACGTTCTGAGCTCCAGGAGTCAAGCCAACACTCTCATGCCTCCTGATGCTTAAAAATCATGATCTGGTTTTCATTTTTGTTTCCAGTGCCAGTACTCCTGGGTCAACATGCTAATTTGAAAACTCACTGCATACATTTGAATATTGTGCATACTCTTCACTCCATAGAGGGGAGATAAAATTAATTGGGTTCTTTGTCTTTTCACTAGTCTAGTATGATTTTGAAATTCTACCAAAAAAAAAAAAAAAGGAAAAAACCCTCCATTTTGCTTCATTGTTCTCAAGCTCTTTGAAATTGCAGAAATGATTATGGAGTTTAATAATTATTGTCTTACTCTAATCAATGTAAAAGAAGATTGGTCTTTCTTGGCATGAATTATTTCATCTACAGTAACCAGGTAATTTTCATTGTTGCTTGACCTGAAGTCCACTGACTCAAATTGGGTGATTAGGAGGGTCCACAAACTTCTAGAAAAAAAAAATGAAACACCTTTTCTTTCACTGAAATTTTGTATTCTCTTCAATTATGTACGTAGGTAACCAATTACAATTGTACAACAAGATCTGACTCTTTGGCTTCAATAGAAATGACTGTTATTTTAATATCACAATGCAGTTGTTCCACATCTTAAAATGCCAATTACTCTAATCACTATTTTAAAATTATACTGTAAGACTTTCCACTAGTTCTTGTTTTGTTTTTTAAATATGCCACTAAAGAAGCACAGACATTGCTGTACACAGATTTATTCACTTATATTTAAGCCACTAAATTTCAATATAATTCAGTTGTGGCTTTATATTCCTGTGCATATCACTTTGTGCCTTTAAAGTATTAACCCCAGAAGAGTCTATCAGCTCATCAGATAGCTAACAGGATGCAAAGCACAGAAAAAGCTAAGAACATGAGATCCACTCATTTATTTATTCATACCCCCCAACACTTTTTTTTTGCATCTGTATTTCTCTTACTCAACCACAGCCTAACATCTGACATCTCTCTCTCCACCAGAACCCTCCTGGGGCCTTCAGTTATTTAAGAGTCCTTTTACCCAATGGTACGTGAAACTCAACAAACTATTTCTGAAGAGGAGAGAGCTCACTGAGGCATGGTTTGATGTCCTGCAAAAGAGTCACTGTCTGTTAGAACACGGGTGATATTTTAAATATATATATATGTATATATATACATATACATACATAAGGAATCCACCTCCAATTCAGGAGCCTCAGGAGACTCAGGTTCAATCCCTGAGCTGGGAAGATACCCTGGAGGAGGGCATGGCAACCCACTCCAGTATTCTTGCCTGGAGAATCCCATGAACAGAGGAGCCTGGAGGGCTACAGTCCATGAGGTTGAAAAGAGTCAGACATGACTAAAGCAACTTAACACACTTACACACATAAGCTGAAGTCTGATCAAACTGTCAGCTTCTAAAAACAGCAGCCCCCTCACTGGGCTCCTATCGATCCCACATCTTTAGGACAGATTCTAAGTATAGAGACACCTTTGCACTTCATTAGAAGGACAGATGCCAGTTAAAATGATATGTCATCTACCAGTGATTATTGAATGCATTGTATTTGCTTCCTGCTGGGACAGAGATGAGGCTGGGGAGTATCAAGGGCACTGCAGAGTTTAGGGAGAGCTTGGTCCTACTTAGAGTGGGTCTCTAACACACAGGAGGGTTCAAGTCATTAGTGTAGTTAAGTGTGCTTGTACTCTTAATTTATCCAGTCTGAAGTCAGTTTTTCCTACTGTATATAGGAAAATAACATATCAAATTTTAGTCAAGGGACTTCCCTGGCGGTCTTGTGGTTAAGACTTTGTCTCCCAGTGCAGGGGATGCAGGTTTGACCTGTGGTCAGGGAGCTAACATCCCTCATGATGAAACATATGAAAACATAAAACAGAAGCAATATTGTAACAAATTCAATAAAGACTAAAAAATGGTCCACATTAAAAAAAAAAAAAAATTTTAGTGGAAAGATTTGTTGAGGAGGGACAAATTGAAATGCTTTTCTTGACGCTCAAATAGCATGGAGTGACGGGCTTCCCTTGCTGTGAGAATGTCACCACGCTCAAGCCCGGTGGCTGTCAGACGGGTTTCTGCTCCCTTGCAGCTCTGCCTGTGTCCTGTGAAACCAACACCCTCAGCTGCTGAGTCATCACAGTGCTAAGGAGCTGCAGCCAGTGAAAAGCAGCCTCAGGCTCTTCGATATTTACCCAGCATATTGCGGGGGACAAGCCAGAGCTGAGTACGGGCCTTGGGCACCACCGTGCAGTAGCACCATCAGGGACTGCAAACCCCGATTCTGTTTCTCAAGGGTTTTCTAACCCCTTAGCATCCCTGTCCTCAAGTATCCTGTGCCTGCATGTTGCGGTAGCCGCCCCCCTAGCCACCCTCCTACCCATGGAATATTAGCAGGGCAGAGTATTAGCAGGGCAACGTGCCCTTCATCAGGGGAGCGCTGTCAGCTGGAAGAAGCAAGTGTTTTAAAGGGATGGGATTCTTAAAGTGAGCTATCAGGGGTAGGAAGTGAAACCTGGGAGCTCTCCTAACAAGGTGCTTGCCCTTCATTGGCTTTGAGTGAATCAGGAGGGGAAGTGTGTCAGTTGTGCCTGATCTGATCAGTTGAGGTCTTACAAGAGGCTTTCTAGGTCAGAAATGGAAGACCTTAGAGCAAAGACAGCTCCCTCTGGTCTGCTGCTGCCGCTGCTAAGTCACATCAGTCGTGTCCGACTCTGTGCGACCCCATAGACGGCAGCCCACCAGGCTCCGCCGTCCCTGGGATTCTCCAGGCAAGAATACTGGAGTGGGTTTCCATCTCCTTCTCCAGGGAAGGAGGCAAGCGTACACGCTGTGGAGAGAACCAGGCCTGGTGGGGACCAGCATGCTGCCCTGACATGCAGACTCACCACAGAGGCAAGGAACTGAGCTCCGCCAGCCACCTGCACAAACCTGAAGAGGAGCTGAGCTCCAGGTAAGAAGCCAGCCTGGCCCAAATCTTGACCTCAGTCTTCAGAGTCCCTGAGCAGAGTATCTGGCTAACCTGGATCCCGATTTCTGACCCACAGAAACTGGAAGATAGCTTGTGGCATTTGATCTCAGGTTCTAAGTCTGTGTCATTTCTACACACAGAAATAGAAAACTAACAGGACTCCAGAGAGTCTTCACTTTTGTGAGTCATGGACCCTGTGGGAAGTCTGGGGAGCCTGTAAACTTCTGCTCAGAATTAGTTTTTAAATGCCTATAATAAAATATATAAGGTTACAAAGGAAAGGCTGAAATAGGCTAATAAAAATATTAAAAATGTATCTGGGTCAGAGTAGTATATACACTCACTGCTTCATATATTAAGTGATAGGATCTTGTGGTAGACCTAAGAACCACTATAACTTTGAAGAAATGATGAGGTCAAGCCGTCTTTTGAGACACCCATAGTGACAGAAATGCAATGTAAAACCACCTGTCATTTCTGTGGGTGGCAAGGAGTCAAGACTGCCACTGCTCTGGTGGTTGGTTGCTTTCATTCACCTCTGAAACAGATGCCAAATTGCAGATAGTTAGTGAACTTAGAGATTTTGTTTTATTTTTCCATCCTAGCCCATGGACTTGGGTGTTCTATTTAGGTTAAAGTCCCAGAGGAGATAGTTCTTGGGCTTCTTCCAAACTTGGTGTTATGAGCTGGCTTCATTTTTCTGAGCAATCTCTGTATTTTCCAAGATGGCAGTCTCCATCAAGGGCACTGGCCCCTGGTTCGCATCCTCAGAAGGGCCACCCTCTGTTTATCCCTAGCTCATTTTTCTTTAATTACATGGATTACTCGATTTGTATGTGTGATTCATGTCTTTTTGATTAGGCAGAATTAACTTTAATGAAACACAGCTGCACCAAGATAAACTCTGGGTGTATCTGTCTGGATTTCCAAATGTTGGTGTTGCAAACACCCTCCTGCTGCTGCTGCTGCTAAGTCGCTTCAGTCATGTCTGACTCTGTGCAACCCCATAGACGGCAGCCCACCAGGCTCCACTGCCCCTGGGATTCTCCAAGCAAGAACACTGGAGTGGGTTGCCATTTCCTTCTCCAATGCATGAAGGTGAAAAGTGAAAGTGAAGTCGCTCAGTCGTGTCCGACTCTTAGTGACCCCATGGACTGCAGCCTACCAGGCTCCTCCATCCATGGGATTTTCCAGGCAAGAGTACTGGAGTGGGGTGCCATTGCCTTCTCTGAACAGCCTCCTGGGGGAGACCAAAGCTGATAGCTCAAATGGTAGAGCCCGGGTTTGGGGCTGTGGCCCTCCTTTGGTCTACACCTGCCCTCCTCTGCTCCCTTCTCTTTTCTTCAATCTTAATGTGGACCAGGGGCTTCCCGTGAAGCTCAGTTGGTTAAGAGTCTGCTTGCAATGCAGGAGACCTGGGTTCGATTCCTGGGTCAGGAAGATCCCCCGGAGCAGGAATTGGCAACCCACTCCAGTATTCTTGCCTGGAGAATCCCATGGACAGAGGAGCCTGGCAAGCTACAGTCCATGGGATTGCAAGAGTTCGACACGACTGAGCAATTAAGCCCACACACTCGATGTGGACCAAAGTGGGAGCTTGGGAAAATCTGCTTTCCACCCACTGCTCTCTCCACTGTCAGAATTATAAATTGATGCTCTCTGCTCTTGGCTGAGCTGTAAATCACTGTAATGTGTGTTTCCCAATTATTCCTTTACTTTCTTTACTCTTTAATTTTTCAAAAAATTATAAACACGTGGTTTTAAAATTTTAAAAGTCCTCAGAGCTGATGATTCCTTCCTTCTCTTGTCCCAAACTTGTGCCTGTATTTTCTTTCCTTCTGTTAGTAACTTCCTTAGCTTTACATAATATACCTATTGTTTCTTGATTTATTAATTTTACATGAAGTCTGTTGATTCACTGTTAGAAAAGAAGAGTTTCCCTCACTTTGCACCCCATTTCCTATAGATGGTAATTTTATTGTCTTAGCTCTATGACTTGATTTGATCATATCTCCATTTATATCAACTTTGGCATCTCTGCATACTCTTCCTTCTTTTATTTTTCTGTTTCATTTTCTTTCAGATATATATTTGCTCTCACATTGTCAAGCGTAATGTTATTTATCTATTCTTCTTAAGTCAAAATTATATTTTCTATAGTTTCTCTATAGATTAATTTTAAGAGTAGGAAATTAGTAGTGCTATTATATAACTTTGACTATCAAAATATTATTCTTCATGGGGCCAAGTGATGGATAAGAACACAGGTCTAAAGTGATGACCTCCTGGACTACTTGAAAGTGAAAGTGCCAGTCATCAAGGTCAAATGATTCTCATATTGTTTATACCATCAAGGGATTAACCTCATGTTTAATTTTTGTTTAACGTTTTGATAAACATTTTATAGGGAGGATTTTTTTTCCTCTCATTTCTCTTTCAGTTGTCAATTACTTTCATTTTGAGGGTGTCTTCTTGAATAAAGAATAACATGACTTCAGCCCCCAATTTTGAAGACCCTCCCCATACTAATTAAATCAGAATTTCTGTGGATGGAACTCTTGCATAAGCTTATTTTCAATCAAAGTATTCCTAAACAAGGGCTTCCCGGGTGTTGCTAGTGGTAAAGAATCACCTGCCACTGCAGGAGATGCAAGAGACATGGGTTTGAACTCTGGATTGGGAAGATTTCCTGGAATAGAAAGTGGAAACCCATTCCAATATTCTTGCCTGGAAAATTCCATGGGCAGAGGAACCTGGTGGGTTATAGTCCATGGGGCCACAAAGAGCCAGAAATGACTGAGTGCATTCCTAAACAAAGACAAAGCTGAATCAGATCTACTTAAGAGGGGAAGGGCAATCATTGCAACTATAGATCCTACTTACAGTGTATTATTCCCCAGCTCTAGGAATAAGGGGTCCTGTGGACTGGTCCCTTCAGGGAGCACATCTAAACATTTCCATACAGATATTGTGGGTGGAGCTCTGCAGACAGGAATAGTGCAGAGCATGTGACTTAGTCCTCACCTGTCATCACAAGTTCCAACTTCCTTAGGAGCCAGGTATAGATGGCAATTCCTGGTCCCACTGCGAAGGAGTCATAATAATTAAAAAGAAATTATTACTTGGTAACCAAAAAGCAGTACTGTTCAATCTACAAAATCTAAGCACTCAGGGCTCTCTGATTTGATAAAACACTGCAATGCTCCATTCTTCAGTTAATTCCTGAATTTTTTTCTGAATTCCTTTTGATAAGAAAACTTCTAGAAATTGAATCTATACTTTTAGCTCACAAGTGAGCTAATGGGGTTATTTCCTAAACCCGGTGAACTTCTGTTGCTGAGGTAGAGGCTTACTGTTAGGATCCGAACACTGCTGTCTAGTTTGTAAGTGATCCCCAGGCTGAAGTGAAACAGAACTGTTAATGTATTTTTGATGAATATTAAAAATTCATGAAAAAAATAAAAAGTAGGATAAATATTCAAAAGAGTCTGGCTTGGGTTTACATGCCTTAAAGTTATTCTCTCTCTCATCCTCTCTCCCTTACTCTATAAAGAATATCATAAAACGTCCACGGAAAGTCAATTTGATAAGAACGTTGTTATGTCTGTAACCTGTCAGGGGTAAATTGAGTAGAAAATTATGCAGTTCCCCGGTAAAACCAAGTGTTAATATGGAAATTCTCATTAAAAGCCCTAAGAAGCTACAGATGTTTGAGAAAATTTCACTGATTGCTTTGACCTGACCTTTTTTTTTTTTTTTTTTTTTTACAGTGCCTTCCATAGTGCACTGAAATCCTTCAGCCCATCTTACCCCATGTTATCAGTTTCAGACCAGGAGGCTCTTTTAGAATCACTGGATATAGCATTAACTCATTTTATCCCCACCATCTCCTCTTCTGTCCCCCGCCTGCTGACAACAGCTCTCTGCATGGTACTGTGGGCAGGAAAAAGGCAGCAAGTTTCTCCTTCAATAAACAGGACAGCCCATTCAGGTCACTCATGCAGCTCATTTTAAATAAATTGAATCAACTTCTGCCTATTATCTGCTTGTCCTTGAACTAAGATAACACTGGACATTCAGTTATCACTCAAAGAAGGAATTATGAGGGTGACAAAATTTGCTGAGTGCTCCAAGGCCAGGTTTCACAGAACTTTCCTTGGTAGGACTGGGGAAGGGAACTTCCATTGCTCCAGCCAAGTAGCGTGTTAACTGTTAACAGTGTGCCCTTGCTGAAAAGTTTCAGAAAGTTTGAAAATTTGAGAATATTTTCAACCCAGTTTTATTCTTATGAAATGACTGAGGTTAACAGCCTCACTGACTCAACAGACATGAATTTGGTAATGAAGGACAGGGAAGCCTGGCATGCTACACAGTCCATAAGGTCGCCAAGAGTCAGACACGAATTAGTGACTGAACACACACAAGAGCTGGTGCTTATCCCAGAAGTCTGGGGATGCGTAGCTCCTTCACAGGGGACCTCTTGTCATAGGAATTTGCCTTCTGTAGTATTAGCAAATCAAGAGACTTAATAACTCAAACTCTTATCCAGAAGTTACGTAAGGAGTAAGAGAAAGACTTTTTTATGGCCACTCTGGGTCTCTGTTGAGGCATGGGCAGGCTTTCTCCAGTTGTGGGTCATGAGCTTAGCTGCCCCGAAGCATATGGGATCTTAGTTCCCAGACCAGGTATCTCACCCCCATCCCTTGCATTGGAAGGTGGATTCTGGACCACCAGGGAAGTCCTGCATAAAGACTGCTTTATTCAAGAAGGGATTAATTTGATTGAAATAAATCATTTCTGAGCATCCCTTTTCTGATGATGGATTTGTGCTAGAAGTTTTGCATCTAATGACTTTAAATGTAGGTGGAGCCTTTGTTCATTTAATACAGACTTTGCTTTGGTTATCACTGGGACTCACCAAATTTTTAAGTTCCTCTCCCTGCCTGGGTACAGGAAATGATCTCACTTTCTTGCTCCGTTCAAGTTAGGTAGGACCATGCAACTTGTTTGATAAATGAAATGTGAGAGGAAACGCTGTGTCACTTTCAAGACATAGCCCTTAATCACTGATGCTTGACCCTTGAGTTCTCCCTTCCCCTGCGCCTGTGATACTGGAAGCGGAAGTTGGCATGCGTGGAGGAGCCTCAGGATCGATGCAGCCTGAAAGGACAGTGGTCCTGACTCAGAGCTGAGTTAGGATGAGTGAGAAGTAACTTTGGTTTTGCTGAGCCACTAAAAGTTTGGAGTTATTTGTATTGCAACACAACGTAGCCCCTCCTTACTGAAACAGGCTCCGTGTTCAAACTTGCTTGAATGAGGCCCTGTAGAGTCACTGTCTCCTTATTTCCAGGGCAGTATTCTTCATGGACTGTCTTAGCTATCTTGTGAAATGGACCACAACTTGGAAAGTTATAAACTGGAGGGTCCAGATGTTGACTTGCCAGTGACCAACAAGTGTATGCCTCATGAGCTCCTCTAATTAATGGAGAGGAGCCAGATGACACAGTCAAAACCAGGCTTAGCACCAGGCTCTCTTGGGAGCTCTGCTTGTGACTGTCAAAAGGAAAGAATACCTTGTTTAAATGGCAGTTATTAATTGTTCTTGGCTACTCATATTCACTCATATTCATGTTGATAATGGCTTAGAGGGATAATCTTGATATGAGTAGTTAATTCAAAAAGGTCTCAGTATGATGTCAGTTTCTGGACTATAGATGTTCTCTTAGAAATACTGAGGTTCCCAAAGGTGATTTCCAAGTCCAGTTTTCTGTAAGTCCAAATGAGTACACATTTTTTTGGGGTGAAATTACCACTACTCTGCTATGGCTTAGGCTTGAGTCTTGCCTATATTTTTTCCTTTTTTTAAGTAGAAGTGTAGTTGATTTACAATGTTATGTAAGCTACAACATTTACACAGTGGGCTTCTCAGGTGTCGCTAGTGGTAAAGAACCTGCCTGCCTTTGCAGGAGACATGAGACACATAAGTTTGATCCCTGGGTCAGGAAGACCCTGGAGGAAGGAACAGCAGCCCACTCCAGTATTCTTCCAGGAGAATCACATGGACAGAGGAGCCTGGCAGACTATGATCCATAGGATTGCAAAGAGTCGGACACAACTGAAGTGGCTTAACCCAGTGTATGGCATCAGAGGATATTGCTTATATGTGGAATCTGAAACATAATACAAATGAACATATTTACAAAACAGAAGTCGACCCACAGACACAGAAAAGAAGCTTATGGTAAAGGGAGTGAGGAATAAATTAGGAGTTTGGGAATAAGAGATACGCATGACTATATATAAAATAGACAAACAAGGATCTACTGTATGCCCCTGGGAACCATACCTAATACTCAACTCCTAATTTATCCCTCACTCCCTTTACCATAAGTTTGTTTTCTGTGTCTGTGGGCCTACTTCTGTTTTGTAAATAAGTTCATTTGTATTATGTTTTAGATTCCACATGTAAGCAATATCACCTGATGCTTGTCTTTCTCTGACCGGCTTACTTCACTTAGTATGATCATCTCTAAGTCCATCCATGTGGCTGCAAATTGCCTATATCTTAAGTTCACCAAAGAGGTGAATTCTTTTAACAATACGTATGCTTTAAATTTCTTGAAAAGTAGGAATATGTTGACTAAAACATACTATCCTATAATAGGTGTGAACATCTAGTATTTAAAAGGCCAAATTTCCAGAAACACTTTTCAGATGTGAAGGGTTGAGTAAGGCGATTTGCTTGGCTTCGTGCTTCATAAATTACTTGGTAGAATAATGGACTTTTCAAATGCAGTTCCCATATTTCACCCTATCCTCTACCATGGAAATTCCATTAATAATAAATATAATACTTATTTTATGTTTTTTCTCCTATAGCAAGAAACTCTTTCCTTTGAAGTAGATTCAGTTCCCTAAAGCATAATGTTTTAGAATTAAGTAGCTATTGGATTGAGAAGTAGGAAGGAGGATAAAACTGAAGTATTTTGCTAATGCCTCATGGAATCTCAGGGAACAATGATGAAGCTTCCATCAACATCTTTACTGCTGATACATGGGAATATTTCTGGCTGGAGGGGGGCGTCTCTCAACTCTCTGATATTTATGAAGTCCTTACAGAGGGGCGGGCATACTCATGCATTCCTTCATTTATGTCCTCCTGCTTGGGTCCAACTCCTCTGGAAAAAAATTACAGATCCAAGGAAGGTACAGTCCCCTTAATGTTTGCTTGTTTTAAACAACAATTGAAATGTGTCAGTCTACTCAGTCAGTGCTATGTTTTAGATATTACTTCTGACTGACATGTCATTCTTTCAATAAATCTGCTCCTTGAGTTCTATTCAGTGATTTTCCCAGAGATCATTTGATGTGTACTTCTCCTCACTAGTAATGAAACTGTCTTTCTGGTGGCTGGTCTCTCCTTAACCCATTAAAGATTCTGGTGCCTGATGATCATGAGCTTGAAACTGCCCTTTGTGTAACAGGTCAAAAATAGTGAAATATTGGACATTTCATATGGTTTAAACTTCCTTTGCTGTGGCAAGCCTTCCCAGATGGCTCAGAGGTAAAGAATCCATCTGCTAATGAGCAGGTCATGTGGGAAGAGAACCTAAAAGGTAGAGGTGCCCGTTTGAGAGAGACACCATCTGCAAGAGACACGGGTTTGATCCCTGGGTCAAGATGATCCTCTAGGGGAGGAAATGGCAACCCGCTCCAGTATTCTTGCCTGGAAAATCCCATGGACAGAAGAATCTGGCAGCCTACAGTCCATAGAGTCTCAAAGTGTCAGACGTAACTGAATGAGCATGCATGCACAGATTTAGGGAAAATAAATAGAACTGCCTGGTATGTGTAAGCAACCTCCTTTTTGTTGTTTTATTTTTTGTTCTTCTACAAAGGAAGCAGACAAGAGATGTAAAGAATAGCAGTAAGAGCATCTACACGTGTGACTCAAGCTTCCTGGCCATCATGAACCACTCACCCCACCCAGGTTTTGCTCCTGGCTAAGGGGTGATGGGAAGATCCCCTGGAGAAGGAAATGACAACCCACTCCAGTATTCTTGCTTGGAAAATCCCATGGATGGAGGAGCCTGGCAGGCTACAGTCCATGAGGTCAAAAAGAGTTGGACACGACTGAACAACTTCACTTTCACTTTCAAGGGGTGGTGAGAATGAAGAGCAAAGGAAGGGAGATGATGGTTGACACTTGAGATCCAGGCAGCCTCAGGTGAGAGCTTTGTTCTGATGGGCTGCTGGCTCCCAATAATGAAATGAGAACTAGTTCTCACTCCTTTAAAGTGTCTTCTCTGTAGAAAATAGAATAGCATGGAGGTATTTTATACTCTGCACATCAAAGAAGCAAGACACATCTTACACATCTGTAAAGACATTTGTGAATTCACTGTAAACCACCCTCCCAAACAAAAACAGGTAGAAAATACAAAAAAAAAGCAATTACCAAACCTCAGAGGTCTGTAGGTCTCCTTTGACCACAGTACAAGAGAAGGGAGAGAGTCTTTAGGAGAGGACACATCAAAGAGAAAGAGAAAGGAGGGTGTTTGCTTTTCTTCCTTGTTTACTTGGCTGCAAACACTTTAATCATGTAAGCATATGAAATGCTCCTAGCCCTTCTCCTATTATTCCATTTGACAGGAGAGGAGACTAAGGTTGACAGAAGAAATGGAGCTTGTCCTAAGTGGAAGAGTTTGTCAAATGGCAGAGGAATAGACTCAAAGCCAAGCTGGCTAACTCCAAAGATACATTCTTCCAAAGTGATACACAGCTGCCCCTTGGATCCAGGCAGACAGTGGATTTGATGGACACAAGGAAAGTATAAGGTTCTAAAGTGGTGATAGGGGCTCACCTCTCCACAACTTCCTTGGCAATGCACCCCATTCCCCCTCTCTCTGAGTTTTTCTCTAGCCCATCAATGAAGCCTTATCCCTGATGATCCTCAAAGGAACATTGGGGGAAGAGTGGGCATGAATGGGATGGGAATACTGCCTGTTCATGCCTTACGACTGTCCTGCCCCACTTTAATGAGCAGGTCATGTGGGAAGAGAACCTAAAAGGTAGAGGTGCCCGTTTGAGAGAGACACCATCTGCAAATGCCCCCAGAATGTTAAATTTAAATCAGAATGTTAAAGGGAAGAACATCATTTTGGGGATCAGGCAGTTATGCCATTGAATATTTGTGAGATATTGGACATCTGAAAATGGGATGATCATACCTGCTTTGTAAGATTTCTCTGATTCAGCATCTCTCTCTCTTTTGTCTATTTTGCTCTCAGGGCCCCACTAAAAAATTTGTTTGGATCCCCAAAAAGCTTTTGCTTAGTTAGATAGGAGTTAGATCTATTGATATTAACCATATTATAAATTAAAACCAAGACAACAAAAGTACTTATTAATTTATTTAAAATTAGAATGCTTCTATTATGTGTTAACATCAAATGTATATGTTTCTTAAGTACAGCAGCTATACATTCTGAAAACATAAAACTTACTGAGAGGAGTGGCAAGCTTTGACAACTTGGTACACTTCTTTAATGTCTGACAATGTAAAACAGCCAGATTCTCATATCTGCTTCTGCATTCAGTCTGTGGTGATACATTGTTTTGATTGAAGTGTGTAAAGAAAACCCAGCTTCAAACAGATTTGCAGTTGGAAAAGTGAGGATGTCATGGGCTGCCTGAAAGGTGACCTCTGAGGGTTCTGGCACTCTACTCTAGAACAGCTGCTCTAAAGATTAAAATGAGTGAATTAAATACAAAGGATTTACTCCCATGCCAGGATACAGAGCAGACAGATGCTCACTACATTGTATGAGAAAATGTTACCTCCAAACTTCATTGCATCTACTGATATATATCTCTAAGAAATGTATTCCAAAATAATATATATCACAGTGAATATATATACATCTAACAAATGAGTGGGAGCATACCTAGCACATAAAGAAAGCTTTGAATTCCTTTGACCTTTGTTTGATCAGAATAGCAATACCAATTTGCAAGTTATTTTAACAACATTCTCTTGCCCCACACCTCTTAACTTCCATTTTTTTTCCCCTGTTGGGAGGGATGCATTTTATTGATCTAACCAATATGGTACCAGTGATGGGCAATGCCCAACATCTCTCATTGTTATGGATGCCCTTCCTCCCTGTCCTGGGAATTCATGACTCACTCCAAGAAACAAAATATCAAGCATCACCTGGGCAAAATAAAGGCAATTTTCCCTGAAGTCCTTTCTTCAGAAATGGGGAAAAGCCTAAAAGAAGAGATTACCTTGGACAACGTCTTTAATCTCAATCCCAGAACCCAGAAAATTATTTGAGTGGTCATTGTTTTCAATTCTCCAAAGTATAGTTCATTTAAAATACCATTCTAGACACAGAGCAGGGAAGTTAGTAGACAAACACAATATCATCATTAAGCATTGATGCTTAGCTCTCTCTTAGAACCATGCGGAAAAGGCTGAAGGACTTCCACCCCTGTGCCATCAGCATCTCCTTGGCATTGTCCACAGGGGTCCTGAGTTTAAAGTGTGAAAGTGCCCTTTAAGATATTTTATAAAAGTTGTGATTCCTGATTTATTGTTATTTCTTTTTGTTTGAGTTCTTCCTTGACTTTGGCAATGTTTTTAAGAAATAACCAATATGTCTCTAATACTCCATTTTTCCCCCCCATTGGTAAAAATTCTAGGTATAATTTGCATACAGTAAAATTCACTATTTTTGGTGAAAAGTTCTTACAAATGCTAGAGTTGTGTAATCCCTGGCACAATCAAGACAAAGAGCAGTCCCAGCACCCAGATTCACTCACGTCGTATGGTTAACTTTTGCCCCCACCCCGAGGCTTGAACACTGTTGGATTTTTTTCTGTTTTCTTTTATAGAATGTAATATTAATGGAGTTAGAGTCTTTTGAGCTTGGCTTCTTTCAAGCAGCATAATCGACTTTAGATTCACCCTTCATTGGGGGATATGCTAGTAGTGGGTTCATTTTTCTTGCTAAGAAAATATTCCATTGAGTGGATATTCCATGTGGTCTAATCATTCCCAATGGAAGGACTTTTGAGATGTTTCCAGGTTGGGGCAATTACAAATAAAGGTAATATGTACATTTGCATACATTGAGCATATGTGTTTGAGTGTGTGTGTGAGTCACACTTAGATTTTCATTTAACTTGGGTTGCTGGGTCATACGGCAAATGTATCTTTACCTCCATAAGAAATTGCCAACTATTGTTAGCAACTACCTTTACTGTTTTGCATCTCACTATCAATAGATGGGAATTTCAGTTACTTAAGTTCCTTGCTTGCACTGTAGTATTGTCACTTTCCCCAACCTTATGCTTATAAGTTTGTGTTTTTGAGGTTTTCATTTTCTATACTTTTTTTAAAGTCACTAAATAAGAATTATTAAAATAGCTTAGATGGACAAACCTCCTATAAAAGCAATAGATAGAGTGACTAAACTACTGAAAACATATCAAGGGACTAGAAGTCTCAACTTGTGAGCACAGGACTTTACATGAAACAAATATATGAAGTACTTTGAGTCTAGGGATAATATTTGACCAAATATTATCTTTTGAAATTCTCTATTCTCACAAAACTTTAAAAATAATTCAAGGTTATAGAGCTAATAACTCAAATGGTATGAGTTCATAGTAAAATTAACAAGCAAATATAAAGTTGATCCCACCTATAAATGTTCTTCTGATAAACTACACAAACTTCCACTAAATTGATATTATTTTTTAAAAATTTGGAATGACTAATGGCTATTCACAGCAATTGTATTTTTATATGACTTTATACATTATAGTTGTTGAATAACATTGCCAAGTTTTACGATAGAATTGCAATATCCCTTTTTAATTAAGCAACTTTATTTCTTTATTTTTCATTTATTTTTATTAGTTGGAGGCTAATTACTTCACAACATTGCAGTGGGTTTTGTCATACATTGATATGAATCAGCCATAGATTTACACGTATTCCCCATCCTGATCCCCCCTCCCACCTCCCTCTCCATCCGATTCCTCTGGGTCTTCCCAGTGCACCAGGCCCGAGCACTTGTCTCATGCATCCCACCTGGGCTGGTGATCTGTTTCACCATAGATAATATACATGCTGTTCTCTCGAAACATCCCACCCTCGCCTTCTCCCACAGAGTCCAAAAGTCTGTTCTGTACATCTGTGTCTCTTTTTCTGTTTTGCCATATGACCCAGCAGTCCCACTTCTGGGCATACACACTGAGGAAACCAGATCTGAAAGAGACACGTGCACTCCAGTGTTCATCGCAGCACTATTTATAATAGCCAGGACATGGAAGCAACCTAGATGACCATCAGCAGACGAATGGATAAGGAAGCTGTGGTACATATACACCATGGAATATTACTCAGCCATTAAAAAGAATTCATTTGAATCAGTTCTAATGAGATGGATGAAACTGGAGCCCATTATACAGAGTGAAGTAAGCCAGAAAGATAAAGACCATTACAGTATACTAACACATATATCTGGAATTTAATAAAGCAACTTTATTGAGATATAATTCACATACCATAAAATTCATCTATTAAAGAGTACAAGTCAATGGTTTTAGTATGGTTGCAGAACTGTAAATGTAACACTTTCTAATTTTTCTATTTACTTTTCAAACAAAGGATTTATTATTTTGAGATGCATGATTCTTCATCTTTATTTCAGAGTATGTATGTCTTTGTGTTCATGTATGCTGAGTCGTTTCAGTCATGCACTCTTTGCGACCCTATGGACCATAGCCCTCCAGGCTCTTCTGTCCATGGGATTCTCCAGGCAAGAATACTGGAGTGGGTTGCCATGCCCTCCTCCAGGGGATCTTCCCCACCCAGGGATCGAACCTGAGTCTCCTGCATTGACGGGTAGATTCTTTACTACTGGGGCCACCTGGGAAGCCCATGTATGTCTTCACACACATTTAAAGATTGTCCAGTGATAAGAAATCCAGAACTGCAGGGGTGTAAATTTCCCCAGGAGTAAACTTTTCCATGATTTATGTTGATTCTTTTGCAGCTAAATTGATAAATGATATCAAGCTACATATACTGATAAAATTTTATTTGGAACTTAAAAGCTATGAAGCTTATTTTTAATAACACAGTAATTAAGTTGAAATTAAGTTAATTAAAAACTCTTCTCTGAAGTAAGCAAATTTAAAAACAATGAATGTAGGAGCAAAACTTTATTAGATCTAAGAAAAGCTTAATTTGTCTTTCTCCTCATTATTTTTCAACTTATACAGCATGGTTTTCCAAATAACATCGTCTTAAACTCTTTAGTTCAAAGTTTATATTTTTTTTGTTGGCACATTTGCATCCAGGCCATTTTCCATTAAAGATGTTGATATGTGTTTATCTGCTCAAACTTTAGGAGATTATTTAAAAATGTCTATTAAATGGATTTAACAAGAAATCTGAAGATCACTAAACTATGGGTATATATGAGGTAATATTAAAATAAACAGCCAAACTTTACCAGCTGATGTGTCTTTGCTTAGATTACCACAGGGTGTTATGCCTGTTTTCACAGGTATTAAGGGGGCCCACATAATACTTCAAAAATGCTCCTAAAATGGGCCTTGGCTCACAGTGCTTATTCACCTGAGCTGTTCCTCACCTCCCCCATCCCCTGACTGCTTTGCAGTGATCCACCAACTGCTAATCATTATCTACCAATGACATGCCTCTGGGTTTACAAGCCCTGTTTGTTCTGTGAGCAGTTTCAGTAAAACGTTCTTCGCCTTTAAGATTCAGTTCTTCTGCTTGGAGCTCAGTGTTTCACAGAGTTTATTAAAGCTGTTTTTTTTTTTAGCCAGAGACTCCCCTGGGTTCTCACAGGTGCCAGGGTTCTCTTTTGGGGTCCAGGTAACCACTATCTCACTATTCCTAGCAAAAATCCCCTTAGGGCCTGGATCATTCCATCTGTCTCTGAGACTCTTCTGTGCCCTTTCCCCTCCTCTGCTCCCAACTTCCAGCCGATTGCCCCACGTCAACACCCCACCAGCCAGTGTCTGTTGGTGTCTGAAGTGGGAGAGCTCCCCCCTCGTATTTTCCAAGGAGCCAAATGGCCTGTATACCGCTCAGTGACTCCCTGTAAGTAGGATCTGCAGTGGTTTGGCCTAAATTCACACAGCAATTCCAGATGACCAACTTCAGTCCAGCCTAGACCATTTCAACAGGATAGTAGGTAAGAGTTAGGATAACAGAGGCCCCAGGCCTGCCGGCTGTAACCAAAATTTGTGGCAGAGACTGATCTCTGTCTTTCTTTTCCCTGGCTGAACATTTTAATATTGAAGGGTGTTTGGATAATCCCTGAGTTGGCAAGTGAGTTATCTGCTTGTACCAGGGAGACTTAGCTAGGCAGTCACTTGGGCTCTTGCCAGCCCATCAAATATTTTTGAAGTACCTAAAAATATTTTAATATAGCATGTGTCATTGGGTTTGGGGTCCTGCCAATTTGATAACTGAATGGGAGGCTGATGTATATTTTAACAAAACCAAATCCCTTTTAGGCAAGTCTTTTTTTTTTTTTTTAAATTTTCTGATTATAAGAGTAGTACATTATGAGACACCCTTCAGAAGCAGGCTATCACCCACTTATTTCTGATTCATGCTACCAGCTGGTGTTCCATCCTCCTACACATCCCCCACACTGTTAATACCCACTGGGAAAGGTAGACCTGCCTCCATAACTTCACATTCAAGTTCTTTCTCCTGGTTCTTTACATCTTGTGGGCTTGCACAACTCTCTGGTTATCCAGATTGGTATTCAAAGGCTGCAGCAATCACAAAAAGAAAATTCATGGCCGAATTAGTGAAAGGAAGACATTTTCCCACATCTTGTCTTATATTTTACGTAGAGGATATTTATAGGCTAAGAGAATTCCAAAAAGAGTATATATTCAAACTCTTTTTAAAATGGCATTTACAAATTAATTTCAAGCCAATTTATTCCTCTTACTTTAGCTTTTAGTTGCAAGCAGTAAGCAGTGATGTCCAAAGAGTATCAGTATACAGCCCAAAACATTGCTACTTAAGACACTAGGACCTCATTTACTTATGCGGCGCATGTTTGAGTGTCATGCTGTCCTGGATGCTGGGAAATTCAGAAGTGAACAATACAAATACGGTTCCCTCCTCGTGCGTGTGGTCAAACAAAGGCTAAACACATAATCCAATACACCCAATGAGAGAATTTCAGATAGGTTTAAATGCCATGAAGATTCTAGAGTTGAAATATCTGGCTTACCTGGTGGCTCAGATGGTAAAGAATCCACCTGCAATGTGGGAAACCCAGGTTTGATCCCTGGGTCAGGAAGATCCTCTGGAGAGGCAATGTCTACCCACCCCAGTATTCTTGCCTGGAGAACCATGGGCAGAGGAGTATAGTTGATTTACAATGTTGTGTTAGTTTCAAGTGTACAGAAAAATGATTCATATGCATATATGTATATATGCATACATATATTCTTTTTTTACATTCTCTTCCATTATACATGACTACAAGCTATTGAGTATAATTCCTGCGCTATACAGTAGGCCTTGTTGGTTATCTATTTTATGTATGGCAGGGTGTATATGTTAATCTCAGATTCCTAATTTATTCCCCTCTTCCTCTCCCCTTTGGTAACCATAAATTTGTTTTTTATGTCTGAGTCTATTTCTGTTTTATAAATAAATTTATTTGTATCTTTTTTTAGATTCCACATATAAGTGATATCATATGATATTTGTCTTTGACTTACTTCACTTAGTATTATAATCTCTAAGTCCATTCATGTCACTGCAAATGACAATATTTAATTCCATTTGTGGCTAAGTAATTCTCCATTGCGTGTGTATATATACACATACGTTATATATATATATCTGTCAATGGACACAATTTGCTTCCATGTCTTGACTGTTGTAAATAGTGCTGCTATGAGCATTGAGGTGCATGTGTCTTTTCAAATTATGTTTTTCTCCAGGTATATGTCCAGGTGTGGGATTGTAGAATCCTATGGTAGGTCGTTTTAGTTTTTTAATGAACCTCCATACTGTTCTTCATAGTGGCTGTACCAATTTACATTCCCACCAACAGGGTAGGAGGGTTCCTTTTTCTCCACACCTTCTCCAGCATTTATTATTGTAGATTTTTGATAATGGCTGTTCTGACCAGTGTGAGGTGACACCTCATTGCAATTTTGATTTTCATTTCTTTAATTATTAGTGATGTTGAGCATCTTTTCAAGAGAATATCAAATCAATTTAAATGCTGTGAAGAGTCCAGACTTTAAAAGCAGCTTCTCAGAGCAAGTCTCAAGGTGAATCAAGCATTCCATGGGAAATGTGTACAGAAGAGAAGGAAAATATGTTCTGTTGGCAAAAGCCTGGAAGAAACATCAGAGAGGAATAATGCAAGGCATAGTCTAATTCCCTTTGAAAAGAATTTCCACCATTTTTTTGGCAACTAACTCCATCTCTACATGTCTTCCCTCTCACCTGGCAGCTGAGTAGAACCTGTAGGAAGGCTGAGTTGGTGGTATTTGGGAAGGTACTACTGAACATTAATAGCCAAATGCATAAAACTTCACTCCACTGTACAGCTATGTTCTAACTAGGTGGAAAATGATTTGAAAAGATTTTCCTTCAGAAAATGCGAAAATTGGAAGAGTTGCCTTTTCTAATCATCAAAGGCTTTTAACTTGAGAGCTAGAAAAAAGTCATTTTTGAGGAATTTATAAATGGGATGAACCAATCCTGAAACAACAACTCTTTTATCCACCCCCTGCTAGAATGCCCCTGATACAATAGACTACCCTCCCGCAGACAACTGAGGGAAGCGATGACCCAAAATTTTCTTTGCTCTTCTCTCCATATATTTTTCTTGCCTATACATGTCCTGCAGGCATATCCTCAAGCCAGTTCATTTCCTGCATTTTGTTCCTTGTGTTGATTTACATTATAGAAGCTCTCCTCTTTAATTCCCACCCAAAGCAATAAACAGAAAAGCTGTTAATTAGGAGAATAGTCATGATTACATTTCACTTGATCTTATTCTCACATTAGTCACTGTAGTGAACCGGTTGGTGCCAACAAAGATAAACCCAGGTCCTAATCCACAGAACACCTGACTGTGACCTTATTAAAAAAAAAAAAAAAAAAAAGTCTTTGCAGTTGTTTTTGTTGTTAAGTCGCCCAGTCATGTTCAACTCTTTTGTGACTCCATGGATTGGGCTTCTCCAGGCAAGAATTCTGGAGTGGGTTGCCATTTCCTCCTCCAGGGGATCTTCCTGACCCAGGGATCAAACTTGAGTCTCTTGCATTGGCAGGCAGATTCTTTCCCGCAGAGCCACTGAGGAAGCCCCACAGGTTTAAATAAGCACAATATCTCAGGATGAAACTATCTTGGTCCCTAAATCCGGTGAAAAATATCCTTATAAGAGACATAGACGAGGAAGAGGCCATGTGACCAAGGAAGCAGAGACTAGATTCACGTGGCCACAAGCCAGGAATGCCAAGAGCCATCAGGAGGCAGAAGACACAAGAAATAGCATCTTCCCCGGAGCCTCTGCTGACATCTTGATTTTGAAATTCTGGCCTTCAGAATTGTGAGAGAATAGATTTCTGTTTATATTACCAAGGCTGTGGTCATTTGCTACTGCAACACTAGGAAACTGACCGTTATTATAGGCTCTAAGTTCCATAAAAACAGGACCTAAGTGAGGTCCTGGGAGGCATGTCCTATACCAAGAAAGGGTCACATTGATGTGATTTGATCGAGTCAGTTTGAGGATGGAGTTCAGTTATAAAAGTGCCTATTATAGAAATATTCCTATTTCTCGTATTCATGTGGCATCTCAAGCAAAACGGGGGCAGCCATCTCTCTCTATTAGAAATGGAGAGTTGATGTTTATTGGGAGCTACTCGGGGAGATGACAACAGTCATGAGAATCAGCCAGCAAATCAAGAGATCAAACGAGGCCGGTTTATACTAGGAATGTCATGTACAACATGATTAATAGAATGAAGAGTGCTGTGTGTTGTCTATGAAAGTTAAAAGAATAAATCCTAAGGGTTCTCATCATAAGGCAAACTTTTTTAAATTCCTTTAATTTTCTATCTATACGAGATGGTGGATGTTCACTAAATTTACTGAGATAATCATTTCATGATACATGTAAGACAAATCACTCTGCATCACACCTTAAAGTTATCCTGTGCTGACTGTCAATTATATCTCAATAAAACTGGAAGAAAAAGAAGTGCAAAAATAACAAAAATAACCTAAAGCCTGAAAAAACTAAAGTAATAAGGTCAATTTACACCTACATTTTTCCTACAGATGTTCCTCCCTGCCTTCCTAGATATGTCCTTATATATAAAATGCAATTTCTCACCCTAGTGCATAATTCCTCCCAGGCTGTTTAATCAGTGCCAGGACACTGGACAGAAACACTGGTCCCTTCATGCTGAAAGGAAAGAGAATTTGGAACTCACTAGCACTTGAGCCACCATAAATTTTATCCTGATGCCAGAGAACAGCACAGGCCAACCTCAGAGAGTGGCTGTTTACATCTCTAAAACTGATGAGAAGCTGATGTCTTGTGGTAATTTAGCTGCAAATTTGCCAGAAAAACAGAAGATTTCTTCTAACTTCTTGGTAATAAAACCGGGTGGCTGGGAGAATGCAAAGACACCGAAAGAAACATTCATCAAGGTGTAGATGCTATTTCCTGGAAGCAAAATATGCACAGCCGGTGACTCAGCATCCTAAGGAACTATTTGATTTTGCTCTCCTCACTTGGGGCGCCGTGTCCAAAACAGGCAACGTTCTCAGCTTGAGTCCGCATTCTGCCAACAACTGTCAGCAGTCATATGCAATAAAAGCAGAGTCTCTGTTTCTTCTGTCATTCTTTCTGGAGCATGATTCAATCCTACTTTGGGCTCCTGCAGAACCCCAAGCTTCCTCTGGGATTTAGGAAGGCAGTGGGCTATGAGATCAGACATACTGACACAGCTCAAGAGTTACCTTTGGAGGCAGAGAATCCAGCCCTCTCTTGTTCGTCAGGCTCTGGTGGAGGGCAGCAGTAAAAGGATGCTTCTAAATAGACTCCAGGAAAGCCTCCCTTAATATGATTTATTTCAAATGCTTATCCATCCCCTGAGAATACATTGATGAGCATGATAGCACAGATGAATAAATTTGCGCATCCTGATTTTTGGTCTTATTGGAAAGAAAGCCTCCTGAAAGCTAGTGGAACTAGAGTGTAACCAGCAAAATGACTCAGAGATATTTCAGGATTGAATGCACATTGTATTTTCGCTGTGCGGAACTAGCCTAGGAAGTGCAGTAATTTTGGAGAGAAAGTCTCGCTCTCACACTTAATAGCATTTAAAACAATTCATTCATTCTTTTGAATAGTGCATCCACCATATAACCAGAAGTATTTATGCGCTAGGAAAGACAGAAATATATAAAAAATTTTCAACTTTTGCACCAATCTACTAAAGAATAATGAACATACATACGTTCTTGAAAAGTTAAAAAAAAAAAAAAGGGCAATCACAAAGCAGTATTTGGTTAGTTCTTTAGTTAATGAAACATATAAAATGTTATGCATTTATAGGTGAGAAAGAAGTGACTCTATAGGTAAAATGAAAAGAACAAGGACCTTGTTTCAGGCAATCTGAATTCAAACTTCCGTTTTTTGCCTCTTCCTTGCTAAGGCATTGGGAAGGTTAACAAAGGTTAATTAATTAATTAATAATATTAAATTATTTAATAATTAACCTACAATAAAGGTTAATTATTAATTAACCTGCAGAAGGTTAATAAACTCCATGAGGCTCAACTTAGTCAGGATGTCTGTGGCAGACTCTTAAGGTGTTTGGAATATAAGGGATGATGTGTATGAAACACTTCCCACATAAAAAGGCATGTGTAGATGAAACTCCCTAACTGCCCCCTCCTCCCCATCCTTCCTGGGCATGTACACACTGCTGTGTTTAAAGTCAATAACCAGCTAGGACCTGATGTAGAGCACCGGGACCTCTGCTCAATGCTATGCGGCAGCCTGGACAGGAGGGGAGTTTGGGGGAGAATGGATACATGTGTATGTATGGCTGAGCCCCTTTGCTGTTCTCCTGAAACAATACAGCAGTGCTAATTGGCTATACTGCAATACAAAATAAAACTTTTCTTTTTTTAATGGCATTTGTAAAAGTGTTGTTGCTTCTGATCACTGCTTCTTCACTCTTAAGATGCATACCTGGAAAATCCTAAGGACACAGGAGCTGGCAGGCTACAGGGTCATAGGATCACAAAGAGTCAGACATGACATCAACTCAATTCAGTTCGGTCACTCAGTAGTGTCTGACTCTTTGCAATTCCATGGACTGCAGCACGCCAGGCCCCCTTGTCCATCACCACCTCCCAGAGTTTACTCAGACTCATGTCCACTGAGTCGGTGATGCCATCCAACCATCTCATTCTGTCATCCCCTTCTCCTCCCACCTTCAATCTTTCCCAGCATCAGGGTCTTTTCCAATGAGTCAGCTCTTCACATCAAGTGGCTATTAGACATGACTTAGTGACTAAAAACAAACATGGTGTCTAAAAACATGGACAGACATGACTTAGTGACTAAAAACAAACACAGCGTCTTGTGTGGAAAACTCTCTTCCCCAAATCCTGGTCCCGCCCTCTTTGTTTCATTAATGATATTTGAGCATTAAATTAGCTCTAAGCTTCTTCCTACCCAGGAGAACAATGAAAACATAGCAGATCATATAATTTTCTTTGACTAATAAACAGGACATGTGGAATCTCTGAAGGTTCAGTTCTGACATAGAGAAGGTGTGGTGGTAAGGACTGAGGATACACTCGTATGGCATTAAAAATGCGCTGGGTCTCCTCGGCTCCCTCCTTTGCCGTGGTTAGGGGTGGAGTTCAAAAATGCACACCTGGTGGATACGGCCTTTAGGGCAGTATGACTCAGGAGAAAGCCTGGGAAGACGGAGATGAGCGCACCTGGGAAGACGGAGATGAGCGCACCTGGGAAGACGGAGATGAGCGCACCTGGGAAGACGGAGATGCGTGCACCTGGGAAGATGGAGATGAGCGCACCTGGGAAGACGGAGATGAGCGCACCTGGGAAGACGGAGATGAGCGCACCTGGGAAGATGGAGATGCGTGCACCTGGGAAGACAGAGATGAGTGTACCTGGGAATGGAAATGTATGTGAACAGCTTCCGCATGGGTGAGACAGATGGAGAAGGGAGAGAGACAGGGTAAGGGAAGACATCCAGAGTGGTCTCTATTAAAAAAGCGTGGGCTTCCCCGGTGGCTCAGCGGTCAGGAATCCACCCGCCCATGCAGGAGACTTGGGTGCACTCTCTGATCTGGGAAGATCCCACCGGCTGCGGAGCGGCAAAGCCTGTGCTCCGTCACCGCTGAGCCTGCGCGCTAGAGCCGGGAGCCGCATCTCTGAAGCCCGCGTGCCCAGAGCCCGGCCTCTGCAGAAGGGAAGCCGCCTGGGTGAGAAGCCTGCGTTCCGCAACTGCAGAGTAGCCTCCAGTCGCCACTACTAGAGAAGACCTGCATCGACAAAGACCCAGCACGGCCAATAAATGAATAAAAATCTTCATGAAAGGGTCAGATATGGAGAGCAACGGAACTGCAGAGACTGCGATAAGGCCAAGGACTTAGCCTGGGTGATATGCCTAAATTTGGGATGGTTTTCATGACAGAATGAATTGAGGTATTCAGCTGGTTGAATTCTGGGTGAATGTAAGAAAATTTTGACCACCTATGACAACCAGCCAAGGTTATATCTGAATTCACCTATAAGGAATATTTTTTAAAAATTATTTTAATAAAGTTTCACTTTAGTGTTTTATCATTCATGAGGAATAAAGCGTTATTCTTACAACATTACAGTTTATGAGATGAAAATAAAAACTTGACCAGTTCAAGTTTAAGGTAAAGAAAAATAGATACAAAATATGGAGTTGCTATCGCTACTTAGTTTCGTTTTCCCATGTAACCACCATATGTGTTATTTTAGTGACTGCAGAGCCTTCCGAAGAAGGCGATGGCACCCCACTCCAGTTCTCTTGCCTGAAGAATCCCCTGGAAGGAGGAGCCTGGTGGGCTGCAGTCCATGGGGTCACTGAGAGTCGGACACAACTGAGTGACTTCACTTTCACTTTTCACTTGCATGCATTGGAGAAGGAAATGGTAACCCACTCCAGTGTTCTTGCCTGGAGAATCCCAGGGATGGGGGAGCCTGGTGGGCTGCCGTCTATGGGGTTGCACAGAGTCGGACACTACTGAAGTGACGCAGCAGCAGCAGCAGCAGCAGCCGCAGAGCTGCTCACAAAATAACTCAACTGTTTTCTTTTTGTTTATCATGTAGGTAGTTTCCAGACTTTCCTGCAACAATGGCATTTTCATAAACAGCTTCTGTGTGTATATTGATCTTATTTATTTGCTTTTGGTTTTTACTGGAGTGTAGTTGAGTTACAACATTGCATTGGTTTCTACTCTACAGCACAGTGAATCAGCTGTATGTACACATAGATCCTCTCTTTTCTGGATTTCCTTCCCAGTTAGGTCACCACAGAGCCCTGAGTAAGGTTTCCTGTGTTATACAGTAGGGCCTGATTCATGACCTATTTTATACATAGACTCAATAGTGTATGCAGCAGTAAATAGCTACTGCAGGGGCCTTTGATTTTGGCTAGATTTCACCTGATGAAATAGGAGGGTGATTCAGCATCTAGAATTTAAAGATCAGAGTAAGAAGTCAATGGCAGGATGGTGAACCAGATAAGCAGTGCTTTATAGCCTGGGAAAATGGTATATCTATTAGGAGAGCCAGGGGTTTGTCTAGCAATTGATAATCCTGTCTAGGAACAGAATTCAGTCCTGTTGGTGGTGAAAATCGGCAACGAGATGGAGATTACAAAGATTTGGTTATAAAGATTGAAAAACTGCAGGTTGATTGGCTGTCCATTACAAGCATCTCCTGGGAACTAGAGACCACTTAGAACTGAGGGGAAAGTAGCATAGAAATTTGTCTTGAAAGGTGACAAAGATAAATATATCATTTTTTTTTTACCAAATACCAGCTAAGATCCCAGCTAAGAACATAAATGGAGTTGAGAGAATGAAGAGAAGGATTATGTAAAAAAACTAAGAGAAAAAGAAAAAAGAAGCCTTAACTGAGGAGAATAAAATTATGAAAACTAGTGTGCTGCCAGTGGAAAAGAACCTGCCTGCCAATTCAGGAGACAAAAGAGGCATGGGTTCAGTCCCTGGGTCGGGAAGATCCCCTGGAGGAGGGCATGGCAACCCACTCTGGTATTCTTGCCTGGAGAATCCCATGGACAGAGGAGCCTGGAGGGCTACAGTCCATAGGGTCACAAAGAGTCAACCATGACTGAAGTGACTTAGCGCACACACTGTGTTTTTAAAAAGAGTAAATAATTCAGGAGAGTTTTTGTCCTTTTCTCTTAACTGCTATAAGTATAATCAAGCATGTCACAATCTACAACACCATGAAAAACAGGGATAAAATATGCATGTACAATGAAACTGAATAGCTTCAATGAAGGATGCTGAAGGGTAAATTTCAAGCAGGTTGTTGATTTCTCTAAAAAACCTTAAAAGAACAGCCTGGGTACAAGGAGAGTGGAGAAGACAGGAAAACTGCAAACCCTTCAGTAGCTATTAAACAGAGGCAAATGAGGAAAAATAAATAAATATTAATTCACCCAAATGAAGGTGAATTAATGAGGTATGGACTTTTATTATGAGACTTAGTATTTGTGATTTTCTTACCCAAAAGGAATAATTAATTGCTGAATGCTGAGGGAAAATGCATGCAAGGTAATACTGTTGGATTTCCCACTTCTGTTTCCCAAACACTCTCAAAATTGTGTTAATCAGGGGTACAATGTTTCAATTATACAAGATGACTAAATGCATGAGATACAAGGTACAGTAGTGTGGCTTTAGTTAAAAATATTATATCATATACTTGAAATCTGCTGAGAGGGTAAATCTTAGGTGTTCTCACCCTTCACACTACACACACACAATACACAGACACACACACACAAAGAAATCAAAAGAAGCTGGTGTCTATGTGAGGTGATGGTGTGTTAGCGTGGTTATGGTGATTGTGAAACAATGTACATGTATATCAAGGCATCCAGTTGCACAACTTTGTGTGTGTGCTCAGTCATGTCCAGCTCTTTGAGACTCCATGGATTGTAGCCAGCCAGGCTCCTCTGCCTGGAAAATTACTGGAGCAAATTGCTGGAGCAAAATTACTGGAGCAAATTGCCATTTCCTATTCCAGGGGAACTTCCTGACCCAGGGATAAAACCCACGTATCTTATGTCTCCTGCATTGGCAAGCAGGTTCTTTACACTAGTGCCACCTAGGAAGCTCTGCACAACCTTATTTGAATACAATTATTTGTCAATTTTACTTAATTAAGTCAGAAAAAAATTGTATTGTAACAAATAGCATTCCCATGAAGTAGACTCCAAATAGAAATATTTCAAGAGGACAACTATGAAAAATGAAACCACAATAAACAAAATAAATGAAAAAATAAATTGGAAATGAAGGGAAGAAAGATAAAATCAAGGAGCTGTTACAGGAATATGCATCAGAGGAAGAATTAATCTGATTAGCTGAAGGACATTCATTTATATTTATACTGTTGAAGAAGCAACAAGATTACTAGTGGAAAAATCAATATTAGACTCCAGTACATCTGACTTCAAAGTCTGTGTTTTTAACCATCATGTGACACATTAATTTGAAAACAAAACAAAAACAAATAAAAATAAAGGGAAAAAATAAAAATTAAGAAATAAAAGTAAAATTAAGAGATAAAAATGTATATATTCTATTTATTGGTAGAAACATATTGTTTATATATACATATATATGCATGTTTAAGAACTGTTTCTTTGAATACTTCAATTAGATCTATAAAATACTAGCTCATACAAATCACAGAGAAAGCAAAAAAAAAGTACGTCAAATTAGAAAAAATAACCAGCCAAAAATCAGAAGACATTAAGGGAATCAAAATAGAAGAATTTGTTCAACTATACAAATAAATTCAAAATCCTGGTCAAAGATGAAAACATGAATAACTCCAAATGGATCTGAGAGATAGAAAACCTTAAGTAGACCAGTGGCCATAGGCTAAAGTGAAAGCATTTCATGATATACGTCTGAAAACAAATGCTGGGCCCAGATTCTTTCACAGACGCGGCTCTGTGACTAGTTCAAGTAATATATATATATATGTATATACACATAAATGTATATACATGGAATCTTATTTAAACTTTCATAGACTACAGAAGGAAGAGAAGCTTCCATTTTTTTTTTTCTTTAGTTAGGATAACTTTTATACCTCCAAATAAAGGTAAAAGATACCACACAGAATCCCTACAATGGCAGATCAAAATCCAGATTTCTCCAGTAGATCCCTGAGAAATCCAGAGTCCTTAACAGTGACCTTTCCTGCTCAAACTGTCTCTAGCCATGTCGGGTGCCTCACATCTTAGGACTTTTTCCTTTTGCTGGTCCCACTGTGAGAGCCTTTCCCCAGGTAGCCTCATAGCTAAGGCCCTCCTCCAAGTGTTTGTCAAACCTCCCCTTTAATAACTGAGGCCTGCCTCAATCACTAGCAGTCTTTCTGTTTAAATCAGCAACCACCTCCCACATCTATTCTGGAGTCCCTCTTCTGCGTGTGTTTCTTTTTCTTTTCTTCTGATAGCATTTACCAACTGCTATCGCATTATGTAACTGACTTACTGTTTATCTCCCTCATAAGAGGGGAGCAGAAAGAGCAGTGGTTTTTATCAGTTTTGTTTGCTGATGTATTCTAAGCACCTAGAAGGGAAGGAAACATGATGAATTCTCAGTATATACTTATTGAATTGGGCTTCCCTGGTGGCTCAGATGGTGAAGAATCCACATGCAATGTGGGAGACCTGGGTTCAATACCTGGGATGGGAAGAGCCCCTGGAGGAGGGCATGGCAACCCACCCCAATATTCTTGCCTGGAGAATCCCCATGGACAGATTAGGATCCAACCCTAACAATAACCCTAACCCACGGACTGAGGAGCCTGGTGGGCTACAGTCCATAGGGCTGCAATGAGTCAGACACAACTGAGTGACTAAGCACATTTATTGAATTAATGACTTGATTACTTCCTTAAAATTTTATTTCTTCAGCTTTCTTCTTTCTTTTTTGGAACTGCTATATTTATATATTGCTTCTCCTGGATTGATCTCCTAAGTTTCTTATCTTTTAAAAACACGTTTTTCATCTTTTTCTTACAGTTCTACTTTCTGGGATTGCTCTTGAAGATTCCCCTCTAGCCTTTGAATGAAATTTTTGATATTTATTTTTAATTTTCAAGGACTCTATGTTGCTTTCTGATTTTTCTTTTGTTATACAGCATTCTATTCCTATCTCCTAAATGTCATGTTTTCCCTTATCTATCTGCATGTATGAAACATAGAATTTTTAAGGCTTTTTATCACTCATTTTATAATTTTTTAGAAACAGCCAGAAACTGATAATGGTGAAATCCTATTGGAAATAGAAATGAGGGAGTGAAAGTGTCTTTAATTTTTCATTTTATATCCATTGGTAATATTTGACTGCCTTGTATGTTATTTTTATAATGATATTAATAGCAATAATAACGAGGAGGAGGAGAATAAAGAAGAAAAGTCATTAGATAAGCACCTTAACTTTTGACCAATACATTATCATATTCATGCAGCTCAAGAAAAGGACTATCCTTAAAATCACCATAGGCCCAGACAAAAATTCAGGTTTCATCAGGCAACTTAATGTCCTTCTGCATTCTATAGTAGTTCTTCGGTGAATAATTTAGAGTCCCCGTAATGAGTTCTACTAAGCAGTGTGCCTGTCCATCCTTATATTATCCATTACAGAGAGAGACTTTGATGAAGGACCTTAATACGAGCTGTTATTCATCTGTAGTTTTGCTACTTGAGTCTTGCAATCTTGGGTCCCTTCAGCTGGTCAAGCAGCAGTCTAAACGATAAATCTTTCAGTCATCCTTATTTGGTAGTTCCACTTTGACTGTTGGGCCTCCGCAAATGACCTATTTCCTTGTGTAAACCTTAACTGTTTTCTTGACAAACACGAACTGGGAGCCTGAGCCATCACTCCCAAAGGAGAGCGTGACAAAGGAAGGTGACGTCTGTATCCAGGTTAGACAGCTTATGCCAAGCTCTTGGCTACCGTGTTGTTTGAGGCACTTTGGGGCAGACGTGGCTGAGCCCAGCCTTCCACACACCAGTTTCCTTAGGCAGATACTGCCAGGAGCAGAGGCTCTGGGCGAAAGTCCCTGAGATTCTGCACCCATCTGAGGGATCCCCAGAGGCGCTGCCAACATCTGGATTGTCACTGAGGTTCTGCAGGGATTTTGGACCCACAACTGTCCTCACGTCCTTGCCTTCTACTTGCCCTGCCAGCTTCCACAGCCCAAGGCTTCACGAGGTCTGACACTAATTCTAGAGCACGCCCCCTGCCCCATCCTGCTCCTTTCTGTTCAACTGTTTTCTTTCTTTCTTTTTTTTTTTTTTTAAGGTAATTTTTATAAAAGTACTTTTATTTTTTTTCCATTTATTTTTATTAGTTGGAGGCTAATTACTTTACAATATTGTAGTGGTTTTTGCCATACATTGACATGAATCAGCCATGGATTTACATGTGTTCCCCATCCCGATCCCCCCTCCCGCCTCCCTCCCCATCCCATCCCTCTGGGTCTTCCCAGTGCACCAGCCCTGAGCACTTGTCTCTGTTTTCTTCATTGGAATCTTTAGGAGGTTTCTCCACCTTGTCACTGAAGGACTTATTCATATCTACAATTGGCAACACTAAGAAGTAAAACTCTTTGTTTATTATAAGCAAACTCAACCAAAACAGAAGGCATCTTTTCAGATCTTGTTCTCTATTAACTGTTCACTTACTCAACAAGCCCGGTACCCTTCTAAGCACTGGGGATATTTTGGTGAACAAAGTAGACAAAAATCTTTATTGTCATGGAGCATATATTCTATTAAGAATATATGTGCCCTCTGAGTGAAAAACTTTTGTAACATAAACTATCAACCTCAAAGGAATTATCTTTATCAGATGCTCTTGAGTGCTCAAAGACTATCCACAACATTAAGGAATTAAATAATAATAGATTGGGGCGATCTAATTATAATCTCTTTCAGGAAATGTTGTTTTGAAATATATCTTTAAAAATAATTAATGTTTTGTGTTAGACTATTTCTATTGTTCTAAAGGGCAAAGAGATTATATTATAGGGCAAAGAGATCTGGGTTAGGCATCAGAAGACACATATTCAAATTCTGTCTCTGCTCTTAGGGTGATTTTGGGGAAGTTATTTCACTGCTCTGAGCATTGGTTCTGCCTGTCTGCTCTTTCCCTGACCCCTCCATTAAAAAGGATTCCAATACCCACTGGGATGTTTTATATTTTTATTTTTTTATTTATTTATTTGGCTGGTCCAGGTCTCAGTTGTGGAACGTGGTATACATGTATTTTTTTTTAGTTGCCCCATGTGCGAGCTCTTAGTTGCAGCATGTGAGATCTAATTCCATGACCAAGGGTCGAACCTAGTCCCCTGCATTGGAAGCACAGTCTGAACCACCAGACTTGGGAAGTCCCTCTGCTGGGATGATATTAAGATCAGTTATGTCAGCAAGTTAGAACTGCCTGATGCAAAACAAGGCACTGTATGTAGATGCCTTCTCTTTGCAAAGAGAAAGGATTGGAAGTCTGGGTCAGAGCCCTTGATCCCAGCAGGGGAGCCTCCCATATTCAGCTCCTGCAGTTCTTGGGGGTGGGGGTGGGCTGTGCCTGCCTGCGCCCTGTGGGGGAAGCAGTGTGGAGCAGACAGTGGAGCCCACTCAGTTCAGGCTGTAGAGGTAGGAGGCTTTAGGACTGGACACTTCACAGATGGCCCTCCTGATGCAGGAAGGCCCTCCACTTGAGCTGTTTTCTTATGAAATAGCCTTGATTTGACTACTGTAGTGTATTTGGAATGAGAACCCGTGCTAACTTCCTTCAGATCCTTTTATGACAAGCCCCAGTGTCCTCAGGAAAAATATGGAGAAAATCTAATTCAGAGAAGCAAGAGGAAAGGTCCCAAGCTGAATTATGGTAAGGGTGCATTGCAGAGCAGCTTAATTTATTTTTCACTATTATAAAGGTGAATTACATCCTCCTGGTTTCTCTAATTCAGAGGAAGAAGAACTGTTAGATGCAAAGTAAAAGGTCCATCAAAATGACGGTGCTGTGGGCGACTCCCTCCAACAACCCTTAAAGAGGTTTATTTAGGATGATGTAAAAAGGGAGAAGACCAGAGACATAAATTTGGGGCCTCCTGAAATGTACTTGCAGCTGGCTTCACAGGAGGCCAGGATGAGACTGATCCCCACAGGTTTGAATAGGGAATTTAAGCTGCTCAAAAAAGAAAATATAAATCAGTTCAGTTCAGTCACTCGGTGGTGTCTGACCCTTTGTGACCCCATGGAATGCAGCACGCCAGGCTTCTCTGTCCATTACCAACTCCCAGAACCTACTCAAACTCATGTCCATTGGGTCAGTGATGCCACCCAACCATCTCATCCTCTGTTGTCCCTTTCTGCTCCCACCATCAATCTTTCCCAGCATCAGGGTCTTTTCCAATGAGTCAGTTCTTCGCATCAGGTGGCCAAAGTATTGGAGTTTCAGCATCAGTCCTTCCAATGAATATTCAGGACTGATTTCCTTTAGGATGGATTGGTTGGATCTCCTTGCTATCCAAGGGACTCGCAAGAGTCTTCTCCAGCACCACAGTTCAAAAGCATCAATTCTTTGGCACTCAGCTTTCTTTATAGTCCAACTCTCACAACCATACCTGACTACTGTAAAAACCATAGCCTTGACTAAATGGACCTTTGTTGGCAAAGTAATGTCTCTGCTTTTTAATATGCTGTCTAGGTTGGTCACAACGTTTTTTCCAAGGAGCAAGCATTTTTTAATTTCATAGCTGCAGTCACCATTGCAGTGATTTTGGAGCCCCCCAAAAAAGAATTTGTCACTATTTCTACTGTTTCCCCATCTATTTCCATGAAGTGATGGAACTGGATGCTATGAACTTAGTTTTCTGAATGTTGAGTTTTAAGCCAACTTTTTCAATCTCCTTTTTCACTTTCATCAAGAAGCCCTTTAGTTCTTCTTCACTTTCTGCCATAAGGGTAGTGTCATCTGTATATCTGAGATTATTGATATTTCTCCCAACAGTCTCGATTCCAGCTTGTGTTTCATCCAGGCCGGCATTTCACATGATGTACTCTGCATATAAGTTAAATAAGCAGGGTGACAATATACAACCTTGAAGTACTCCTTTCCTGATTTGGAACCAGTCTGTTGTTACATGTCCAGATCTAACTGTTGCTTCTTGACCTGCATACAGATTTCCCAGGAGGCAGGTCAGATGGTCTGATATTCCCATCTCTTTAAGAATTTTCCACAGTTTGTTGTGATCTACGCAGTCAAAGGCTTTGGCATAGTCAATAAAACAGAAATAGGTGTTTTTTCTGGAACGCTCTTGATTTTTCAGTGATCCAGCAGATTTGGCAATTTGATCTCTGGTTCCTCTGCTTTTTCTAAATCCAGCTTGAATATCTAGAAGTTCACGGTTCACGTACTGTTGAAATATGCTCATGTACTGTTGAAAATACAAAAAGATAAGTTAAAAGCAACTTTCATTGAAGACAGATTAATGAATACATAGATTTAATGTATGAAGGCACGAGTCATGATTCAAGAAAAAGAATTATTCTGTCCTATCAGAAAAGGAGACAAAGAAAGGAAAAGGGTAGAAGATTATTGCTGATTCATGTCAATGTATGACAAAACCCACTGAAAAAATAAATAAATAAATAAATTTTAAAAAAAAAAAAGAAAAGGGTAGAAGATAAAGATGTGAGAAAGCAACATTCTTATAGGAACCTTATTTTATTCTAAAATTTTGGGGGAAAAAATCTCCTAAGTTGCCGGACCAGCCGGAAGATTTCAGCGAGCAACACGACGCGTTCCTTTAGGCTAAGAAATAAGGAGACAGAACAGATGGGGTCGAGAGGATCGCTGCAGTCAACGACGATTCTTTATTTCTCAGGGTTACATATATACTAAACCAAGAAGAGAGGCATCCCAAAGAAAATTCTTCCCCATGTACATCATCTTTAAGATAACAATCACCAGAGCTCTCTCATGGCGCCAAAGGCATCCTACTTATCTTAAGGGCAGTCATGCAAAGCCATCTATCTGCACCTTGTGTGCATTCAAGGCTCAATAATGGTCTGTTAGGAGTTAACTTGGATAGTAAATTTCAGAGGGGTGGCGGGACAGGGAGCTATGTCTGCGAACAGACCCTTGATAATCAATCAAGGCAGCTCCCAGAGTCAGCTCTTTCAAGCCGCTCCCCGCACTAAGTTATCCATCCATCCAAATGATGTGTATAATTATTGAGACAAGTTGACGACAGTAATGTATGTTGTGTCTTGGATCTGAGCTTTGTAATGGCAGATATAAATAGGGTTCCAGGACCCAGTTCCAAAGTGTGCCTTCCCCACAACAAACAGTTCTTGGACACCAGCTGGTCATCCAAGAATACAGCTCAATTTTGACGTTATCCTGAAGACAGAATCTACCCAGAGATAGAGTCAAATGCCACAGGTAAAGGCGCTCAGTCCGGCAAGATGGCATCCTCCTTCTGACGCCCTGGTTGTTCCTGCGCTTCTGACTAACTGGTCAGACGTCCCCACCACCCCCTCCCTCCGTCTGATTACTTTGCTAGAGCTGCTCTCAGAACTCAGGAAAACCCATTCATTCACTAGGTTACTCATTTATTACAAAGGATATCAAATGATACAAATCAACAAGGAGGTGAAGAGGTACACAGGGCAGAGTCCCTCCCAAAGGAGCTTCTGTCCTCATGGGGTTTGGGACCCAGCACAGAGGCACATGGAAGCCTTCTGGTTCTCCAAGGTCGAGGCTCCCTGAACCCTCTCCTTCTGGATTTTCATGGACGCTTCATTATGTAGACACGATTGCATAACTCATTGGCCATTTGTAGCTGATTCAACCTCTAACCCCTCTCCCTTTCCCAGAAATTAAGTGGGACTGATTTCTTTTTGCAATGGTATTTTCAACATTCAAGTAATAAAATCAGTTGCTTGTGTACTGTTTTTGTTTGTTAAACTGTGTCATTTTTGTTAGCATGTACTGTTGTATCTTCAGTGACTAAAAATAGATGGATGGCTCAGAAGTGCTCAGTTGCTCTGACGTGTCTGACTCTTTGTGGCCCCATGGACTATAGGCTGCCAGGCTCCTCTGTCCATGGGATTTTCCAGGCAAGAAAATTGGAACAGGTTTCCTACTCCAGGAGATCCTCCCGACCCAGAGATCAAACCTGCCACTCTTGTGTCTCCTGCCTTGGCAGGAAGATTCTACACTACTAGCACCACCTGGGAAGCCTAGATGACTCAGAAATACTTCATTAAAGATAAAAGTTCTATTAACAACAACAAAAAAGATTACAGTCAATAAAATCATGACATAAATGGTAAACAGGTCTTTAGTGTGAATGCAGGATATGAATCTATATAAACTGACAATTCCACACATGTAGCTATAAATTAAAAATACAAAGGAGAAATACAATGGTTAATGTAAAAAATTAAAATTTCATTGGACTAGTGAAGCTTCCGTTTCCAATATGCCTAAGAAGCTTTCAAAAGTGTTTTGAAGCCATCTATGTTTTCATGTCATTTTAAAATAAATAAAAGAAACTTGTACATATTTTTCAGAACAAATGAAAACAAATGCATATCAAAATGGATCAATCTCTCTTAAAAAATGAGAGATGCATAAATTCAGTTTTTCTCTTTATAGCAAAAACTAATATTAATCTTATTATTGTCAAAATGCTATAAAACCAACCATAAAATTAATGACAAGTATAATGCATGGAAAGAAAATTGAACAAACCATGGCCAAAAAGTCGTTACCAAAATTCTTTCATACATCAACATTCCTGGGTAATTTGTTATAGCATTAGCTGCTATGATTAATACAATCTCAATCTGACTCAAAAGCATCATCAAAAAAGTCCCTATAGCCCCACTCTCAGGATAATCTGTCCCATTCCCTGAGCAGTTTCATGTCTAGCATATTTCCATGTGCATATTTTGCTTGATCATCTCCCTGCTAGTATCACGAAGTCATCAGATTACAGGGATCAGTTGAGTATCTTTGGTAAATTTGTTTGAATCTGCTTAGTCCTTTCCTAGAGATAACCATCATGTTAGTTGGGTTTCTTCCAAGTGAGTACAAATTATATTGTACCTTTGTGACCCACACTATGCAAAAATCAGCTGCTTTTTTTTTTTTTTTTAAGTTGATTTTATAGACACCAGTTGTACTAAACTGATATGTCTTTTTCCCTGTCCTTGTATATTTGATTTAAGGCAAAAGCCAATTTTCTTCATTCGGTTATGTCTATTTACTTTAGAATATTATTTGAACTTGTATGCCCTAGTGTGTTTTATTGTTCACTGCACTGTGCACCATTGTATTTGCTCTCTAATTACTGTATGTGTGCTAACAAGTGTTCCAATTTACAGTTGGGCAAAACTAGAAGTGAATCAAATTTCACGGGAGATATTCTCAACAGATGGAGAAATGGATGAAAAATTTCTGTTTTATGCTAAAAATTCAAAAATTCAAAGTAAAGAAGATTGTTTCCGATTGTTTTCTGAGCACTGATGTAGACTAGAAAGCATGCCTCGACATAAATGCTAATACAGGCCCCACTAGAATGAACAATGAACAGTAAACAGTGCTGCTGTGAGAATGAGGGCCTGTGCCTGGTTTCCCAGTCATTAGGTGATTTATTCACACAGACCAGTTAGCAGCCAACAATTTGCCTCCTAATCACAATTCAGATTGGAAGGACACAGTAAAAATTGTTAATTAACTAAATGGTAATCGGCAAACAAGTTAACACTGGCAAAACAAGACTTCAGTTTTCCACACTGAAGTCTGTTGGCTTTAGAGAGAAATGGTGAATTTGAGTCCTTGAGATGAAGTTTGAGATAAAAGCATTTCCTCACCACCTGGACCAAGACTGGAAAACATGACTGTGTTTTCCATTTTCTTCCTTCCAGTATACTATCACATAGTTAGGGTCGTTGGAAGCATAAACATGTCACTCAGGGTCAAAAGCCCACAATTTTAAAATCAAAGATTAGAATGCATCAGGATTTTTTAAGGAAATTCAAATTTGGGTACTATGGTTCCATTACTAAAAATTTAACTTTTCTCCAACAATTAATAATTTTCTTGACTGCTTTGCTAAGAAGGAAATTGATGTTCCAATTTTGTTAACATAACAACTTGATTTCTGAAAATTTTCTCTCTCCTCCAATATTGTAAGTGTGTTTACTTTTTGTGAAAGAATTTCATGGCCCAGGTGACACAAGAGAAGATGGAAACAAATGAACAACAAGCACTACTCTTCGGATCTGAATTCAACAAGCATAAGAACGAGGAATCCTCTTGCAAGATGAAATATATAACCTTTCAGGATTTGATGGTTTATGTGAATATTGCTTCAGCACCAAAAGCACTGAAAGTAATCATTGACAACCACAATTATATGTTCATCATGTGCTTTGTTCAAATTAAATTGCCAGTTATCTGTCAAGACAAACAGGGGCCACCATCCCTCCTGATACATAATTGTGGGTTAGGGTTTTCTAACTTTCTTTGAAGTAAATATAATAGTAAAAAAGAAGTGACTGAATAATCATTACTTATCAGGTTATCCATCATTAAGCTAACTATAAAAACATTGGTAAAAAGTTTAGTATTTTATTGTTCTCAAAAATATGAAACAGTTATTAAATTTAAAATTATTTACATGCATTTCCTTTGTATTTAAAATTTTGAGGACTTTTTTTCAACTTGCCTAAAATTGATGGCCCAAATAAAATGCCAAATAACCATTACATGATCTACTAAAGTAAAAAAATTGACAACACTATTATAAAAATTACCCCATCACTCAAGATAAACATGAGACAATTTAACAGTCAGATTCACTAATTATACTGTCAAATTTAAAAACTGAAAACCAAATATACTTTATTTTAGGTATTCAAATCTATTAATTGAAGTGATATAACCTCTTATGACTTAAAAAATCAGAGAATTCAAATTGAAGACTAGAAGATACAGGTAAATGTTTAAAGAATGAGAAGATGCATAAGATGTTTAACATGAATGATCACCCTTACTGGTTTAACTTAGTGTGATGGACATATGAGTGCCCCATAATGCCTTTATATTCCATATGCTGTTCACATCACCCCACCTTGACATTCCCTTAGCTCAGATACATTCATCCACCCACTTAGGTGTACACAAAACACTAATTGAGCACCTAGTATATGCCAGAATCTGTTTTAGGTATGGCATAGACATCAAACACAATACACCAATGTTCTTATTCTCATGGAACTTACATCCTAGAGATGAGAAATAATAATAAAAAAATGGCTTCATAATTAAAAGCATCAGTCAGTTCAGTTCAGTTGCTCAGTCGTGTCCGACTCTTTGCAACCCCATGAATTGCAGCACGCCAGGCCTCGCTGTCCATCACCAACTCCCGGAGTCTACCCAAACCCATGCCCATCGAGTCAGTGATGTCATCCAGCCATCTCATCCTCTGTTGTCCCCTTCTCCTCCTGCTCCCAATCCCTCCCAGCATTAGGGTCTTTTCCAATGAGTCAACTCTTCACATGAGATAGCCAAAGTACTGGAGTTTCAGCTTCAGCATCAGTCCTTCCAATGAACACCCAGGACTGATCTTTAGGATGGACTGGTTGGATCTCTTTGCAGTCCAAGGGACTCTCAAGAGTCTTCTCCAACACCACAGTTCAAAAGCATCAGTTCTTCAGTGCTCAGCTTTCTTCACAGTCCAACTCTCACATCTATGCATGACCACTAGAAAAACCACAGCCTTGACCAGATGGAACGTTGTTGGCAAAGTAATGTTTCTGCTTTTTAATATGCTGTCTAGGTTGGTCATAACTTTGCTTCCAAGGAGTAAGCATCTTTTAGTTTCATGGCTGCCTTTTCTAAAACCATCTGCAGTGATTTTGGGGCCCCAGAAAATAAAGTCTGACACTGTTTCCACTGTTTCCCCATCTATTTCCCATGAGGTGATGGGACCAGATGCCAT